>NW_006399861.1:6409487-6420166 GCF_000299155.1 Elephantulus edwardii
TTTTTTAAAAAATTAACCAATCAGATGTTGTTGTTGTTGTTGATTGCCTTCGAATTGAACACGACTCATAGCGACCCTATGAACAGAAATCCTGAAGCCCCTCTACAACTATCTACATTTATCAAAGTCCATAGAGTTTCCAGACGCAAGATGTTTAGGAATTGGATGTTACTCCTGCTTCCAAATCTGTTATAGAATATTATTGTTTGGGTCACCTACAATGAATAGTGACCCTATATACAGCAGCTCTGAATCCTTCCCGGTCCTTAGCCAGTCTCACTAATTCTGACACATCAACCCCCATTGCCCCAGTTACTGTATCGATTCGTTTCATCTGGGGTTTCCTCTCCTACACTGTCCTTTCACCCTTTTGAGCATGATGTTTTTCTCCAACGATTGATCTCTCCTAGCCGCATGTCCCAAGTAAGTGAAGCAGAGCTTCAAAATCCTAGCCTCCAAGGAAAGACTTGGTTTCACCCTCTCCAAGACAGACCTATTTGTTTTTTTGGCAGTCCATGGTATATATGTTCAAGACTCTTTTCCAGCACCGCAACTTGAAGACATCTATTCTTCTCCAGTCATCTTTAGTCATTTTACAACTCTCAGGAACATAATAAGTAATTGAGAAGACCATGGTCTGAATTAGGTGCACCTTTGTATCTAGACTGGCATAGAAATTTTCTCTCATTATTTTTAACATAAAAACCTATAATCAAATCACAGGGTCACACAATTTGAGGGGCTGGAGGTGTGCAGGAAAGAAATGGGATAGATCTGGTGTGAAAAACTACGTATTGAACTTTGTAAACAATCCAGTGAAAAAATTTAAAAAAAAATCAGGAAAAGAAACCTCAGAACAAAGTCTAGAGGCAGTTGCCATTAAATCAGACTGATGGCAATTGGTATGCACTGTTCCTTATGGTTTTCAATGGCTGATTTTTTGGAAGTAGATCTTCTGAAGCAACTTGGAATGAACATGTATCTATCCATTATCAGCAAATGTTTACCATCTTCACCACCAAGAGACCCTTCTCCTGAAATCACGTTTTTTTCACAGGTAAGGAAAGAACTGGATATAAGTTTAATGCTTTGGAGTAGTGCTTCATGGTAAAGCTGCAGGTTATCTGGAGACTTAAGTTTAATTTGCATTTAAAAACTATGTGATTTTGGGAAAGTTCTTGAAATTTTCCACATCTCAAACTCTAGTCAGTACAATTAGAAATCAACAACTGAATGGATAGAAAAACTCTGATATATTCACACAATGGAATACTAGAATACTACACAGCACTGAAAGACAAGGAACATACAATACTGTACAAAATGGGTGACCGTTGAGGATATTATGCTGAATGAAATATCTCAGTCACAAAAGAACAAATACTGCTCAACACCACTGTTATAAGACAGGACTCACATGGGAGTTGGGGGAAATTTAAGGTAAGAGGGGACAAATAATGAATACTGCATTAGGACAGATGAAGGAAAGAACTGTTTAAAAGGAATATATAATTAGGCATTATACATATAACAACAGCCCAAAATAAGAGGTACATTGCAAAGAAGACTAGGGTGTGTGTGTGTGTGTGTGTGTGTGTGTGTGTGGTTAATTGTGCAACAATGAATGGATATTAAAAAAGTGTACTGGGGAAGGTGGAAGGGAGGGAGAATGGGTAAATGGTGCAACAATGAATAAATATTTAACTGCTCTATAAACTTCTGTTAAAATTACAATTAAAATTTAAAAAATTTTTAAAATAATGAAACCATTATGTGATTGTTGTTAGGAGCCATCGAGTCAACCATGACTCTGGGTGCACTATCTTACACTATCCTCATCACCTTTGCTTTGCTTGAACCTACTGTGACAGTCATTGTGTCTGTACATCTTGTGAGGCCCTCTCTCTGTGACCTTCCACCTTTCCCAGACTGATGCCTCTTTCCAAGGACTGGACCCTCCTGAAAACACGCTCAAACTATGTGAGATAAAGTTAGACCATCCTTACCTCTAAGCATGTACTTCATCTAAGGTAGGCTTGCTTGTTCTTTTGACAGTGCATGGAATATTCAGCACTCTTTACCAATGCCAGGATTCAAAGGTATCAACTCTTCTTCTGTTTTCTTTATTCATTGCCCAATTTCCAGATACATAAGAGGTAATTGAAAATTCTGTGGCTTGGATTAGGTGCATCGTAGTCTTCAAACTGATATAGTTGCTCGTTAGCACTGGAGCTATCCTTAACAGCACATTTCCCCAAAACAACACAAATTTTGATTTGTTGACTGTTCTTACTACTATGGATGTTGATTGTGGATCTAAACAAAATTAATACATTAATAACTTCTGTCTTTTCTCCACCGTCACGATTACCAGTTGGTCTAGTTCTGAGGATTTTTATTTTTTTGATGTTGAGATATATTTCAAGTCTTCTTTGCTGTCTGAAAACCAGGTTATGACATCTGCATAAAACATATTGCTGATGAGCTTTCCTCCAATCCTAATGCTATGTTCTTCTTCATATAGTCTAGCTTCTCTCATGATCTGCTTGGCATAGCCACTGAGTAGGTATGGAGAAAGGATAAAAGCACTCCCTGATTTTAAATCATTCAGTAATCCCTTATTCTGTTTGAATAACTGTTTATTGGTCCATATACAGGTTTCACATGAGCACAATTAACTGTTTTGGGATTGTTATTCTTCTCAATGTTAGCCATAATTTGTTATTAAAATGCAATTCTCCAAGCTGGAAGCAGGAGTGGCATCCAATTCCTAAACAACATGCTTCTGGAAACTCTATGAACTTTGATAAATGTCCATAGTTATAGAAAGGCTTCAGGCTTTTTGTTCATAGGGTCACTGTGAGTAGTGCTCAACTCGAAGGCAATCACAGCAATAAGCTTTCTTTTAGCAATTAAGTGTGTTATCTTTTCACTACATCTAAAAAATGCTGAGCTATCTTCAGGAATTTCCAAGAAGTTCTTTGCCCTTAGTACTGTAATATGCTGCAAGCAATTTGAGAGAACCATAATGTTAGATTAACTAAAATAAAATAAAAGATGGCAAAGAAGGTTACATTTAGGTTGAGGTTTACAGTAAAGGAGTCATTTGATTTAGGGATTTATCTAACCCTCCTTCCCTACAACTCATACCTCTAGTCATCTCCATGGGTTCACTGTCATCCTCATTTCCTCATGGTTTGAACAGAGAGTAAATTCATCAGCAAAAATTCCAATATTAAGCTACAAAAGGAGGGGAGTTGATAACCCATGTCCCAGATAATGAAGACTAGATTCTAAGAAATACCAGTAATTCTGTATTTATTGATATTTGTGAGGAGGTAAGTAGTCCATACACTTCCGATAGCTGACAACTTAATGTTGTATATGCAAACAGTGTCTCTCTGTAGGATAGCTTTAAAATTAAAGAAATGCTTCTCCCTTCTACAAAGTTCTATTCTTGGTCAAAGAACACCATCACACACACTACCACCAATGCCCTGTGTACACACATATCCACACATATTAGTAAATACAATAACCTGCACGTTACACTAAAAATGTTATGTAGTGTAAAAGATACTCTGGTAGCCTAGTAATAAGAAGCTGCACTGCAATCCCAAAGGCATGTTCTAATTCACCAGTTGCTTCTTGGGAGAAGGATGGGCAATCTCTTCCTGTAAGGTTTATTGCCTACAAACCCCCTGGAGGCCTCAGCTGTGAGTTGGTTCTGAATTAATGGCATTAAGTGATGACAGCAAGAGTATAAAAAGTCAGTCACAACCAATAGGAAGAAAAGAAAACCTACAGATTGGGAAAAAACATTTGACAATACCCTCTCAGACAAGGGTCTTATAACAAAATTTTATAGAATACTCCTGCGCTTCCAGAAGAAAAAGACCGACAGCCCAATTACAAAATTTGGAAAAGACCTGGAAAGATTCTTTACAGAGGACGAAATTTGGATGGCTAACAGATACATGAAGAAATGCTCAAAATCGTTGGAAATAAGAGAGATCCAAATCAAAACCACAGGAGATACCATTTCACTCCAGCAGCAATGTCAAAGTGTAATAGGACAGTAGACTATAAATGTTGGAGAGATTGAAATTCTCATACACTGTTAGTGGGCTGTAAAATGGTACAACCACTGTGAAGGTTTGGAATCGACCCAAAACCTGAATGTTGAAATTACATATGACCTGGCTTTTCTTCTGCTTGGAACATACCCCAAGGAAAATAGAATTGATACACAAGAAAAGATTTGCACACCCAAGTTCACAATAGCAAGAAAATGGAAACAGCTCAGATGTCCATGAACAAATAAATGGATTGAGAAGTTGTGGTATGTTCACACGATATAATATTATGCAGCAAACACATAGGAACAAAGATTTTGGAAAATACTATTTAACATGGGAGAGTTTAGAAAGCACTATGCTGAGTGAACTAACTCAGTCTTACAAGGACAAATATGGCACATGACTTATTATAAAAATAGAAGGATTACTATTCAGATATGTACAAAGTCCAAAGCTTTGAAGGAAATAGCAAAAAATAAGGCCCCAGGAATAGATGGTATACCAAGTGAAGTATTTCAGTTAACAGATGCTGCCCTGGATGTGCTTACCAAGTTGTGTCAAGAAATCTGGAGAACAACCACTTGGCCAATTGACTGGAAAAGATCTATATTTGTTCCCATTCCAAAGAAGGGTGACCCAACAGAGTGTGGAACTATAGAACAACATCACTGATTTCACATGCAAGCAAGATTCTACTGAAGATTATCCAAAAAAGACTGAAACAGCACATCAGCAGAGAACTGCCAGAAGTCCAGGCTAGGTTTAGAAGGGGTCATGGTACTAGGAATGTTGTAGCTGATGTTAGTTAGATAGATCTTAGCTGAAAGCAGGGAATACCAGAAGAATGTCTATCTGTGTTTCATTGATTATACAAAGGCATGTATGTGACTGTATGGATCTTAAACTGTGGCTGACACTGAGAAGAATGGGAATCCCAGAACACTTGATTGTGCTAATGCGAAACCTATACTTGGACCAAGAGGCAGTGGTCAGAACAGAGCAAGGAAACAATGTGCATGGTTCAAAATTGGGAAAAGTGTACCCCAGTGATGTGTCCTATCTCCATACCTTTTCAACCTGTATAAAGAACGGGTTATCTGAGAGGCAGGGCTTTATGAGAAGTGTGACATCAGGATTGGTGGAAGATCTATTAACAATCTGCGTTATGGAGATGACACAACCCTGCTTGCTGAAACTGAGGAGGACCTGAAATGCTTGCTGCAGAGGGTCAAGGACTGTAGCCTTCAATATGGATTGAGGCTCAGTCTCAAGAAGACAAAGATTCTCACCACTGGACCAATTGGCAGCATCAGGATGGATGGTGAAGAGATTGAGATTGTTAACAACTTTAGTCTGCTTGGCTCCATGGTCAACACTCTTGGCACCAGTAGCTAGGAAATAAAAAAAATGTATTGCAATGGGAAAGTCGACTGTTAGGGATCTCTAGAGGGTACTGAAGAGCAATGGTGTCACTCTGGAGACTAAGGTGTGTCTGATACAGTCTATGGTCTTTGTAATCACTTATTATGCATTAGAAAGCTGGACAATGACTAGGGAGGACAGAAGGAGAATTGATGCCTTTGAGGTGTGGTGCTGGAGAAGAGTATTGAATGTACCATGGACTGCCAAGAAAACAAACAGATTCATCCTGGAGAGGGTTAAACCAGGCTACTCCTTGGAGGCAAGGATTCTGAGCCTTTGTCTGACATACTTTGGACATGTTGTAAGGTGGTAGATCCTTGTAAGATCCTTGGAGAGAGACATTATGCTTGGGAGGGTGGAGGGACAGCGCAGGAGGGGAAGACCCTCTATGAGGTGGATTGATTCAGTGACTGGGGTAATTGGGATGGGTGTGTCAGAGGCAGTGCAATTGGCACAGGATAGAGCAGGGTTTAGGACTGTTGTACATAAGGTCACTATGAATCGCAAGCAACTCGACAGCACATAACAACAACAACAACACAAAAGTCCAGAGCAAGAAGAGGAGGGAGGAGGTGGGCTGAGGGTGGGGAGTGAGGGGAGTAACCCAGTCATAGAGTTCTGAGAGCAGAGGGAGGGGGAGAAGAAATTAGGAAAAGTCCAGTGAGACCTGAAAAGGCAGGTTAATAGTGGGCATGGATCAATGGTGAATAATTTTATAAGAAATAATGTAAATGTACAGAAATAATAATATGATACACAATAAGAATAAAGGAATATTCAAAACATGATGTATATAAATGAAACACAGTGTATGCAATTTTAAAAACAAATCTAAAAAAGAAGTCAGTCATAAAAGGACAAATATTATATGATGATACTTAGATGAAATAGCTAGAGACCAATGTTTATTAGTGGTAACTAGAGACAAGAATGCTGAAACTTCATCTTTAATACTTTATGTAGTTAGGTAAGGCTATTCCTTGGAAAGGGACACCAAGCTTAGCAGGATGGACAGTCAGTGAAGGAGAGGAAGACTCCAACAAGATGGATTGGCACAGTAACTTCGGCAATGCGGTGTAGTATGTCAGAGATGATGAGTATGACACAGGATAGGGCAGGGTTTAGTTTAGCTGTTTATATGTTCACTGTGAGTCCCTCATTGAGATTGACTCTAGTGACCTATGTGAGGATCCGAAGGTGAAGATCAGCCAAGGGGATAAGGGGAGGAAGGAGGTAGGGAACCACCTTTCCAGCTGTCCATAAAGATTCAGAAATAGAAAAAGAGTCAACATATCAGGGCCTTGTGGAGACCAAGACTAAAAAGAGAAGAGACTTCACAAGAAGAAAGGATTGAATTGTGATCCAATTTACTCTATTACATACATGAGAATATGTGTACATCTCCCACCTTTACTTCCAGTTGTTATGTCCCTGTCCTTTTCATCTTCATGTGTGTAAACATTTAAGCCTGAATATGCATACACAAAGAGGTTCCTGTATATTGAACAGTTGGGCCCTGAGCGTTCCCCAGGACTTTGTCTTAATACTTATTACTTTTCATACCAATATTAACTCTCATTTTTGCCTGCAATCCTAGTCATCTTCCCTCCATTTTTACTTTCTTGATGTCACCCCCATGCTCACACTGGAGTTGTCCTTGACACCTCACACATCACAAATCCGTTTCATTTGCTAAGAACTATTGATTCTGTTTTCTCAGTGATACACTGGAGTCAGCTATTTTGCTTTGTTTCCACCATTGCCTTATTTGGGACTACTTTCATTTTTCACATAAACTATACTGCAGGAACTTCCTAAATAATTTCAGTGTTTTATAATTTATATCTCTCCATTATAGAGGAAGCTCTGGTGGTTTAGTGTGCAGGGAGTTAACACTGCTGAATCAAAGGCCATGCCTTTGTATGATTTGAGTCCACCAGTGACTCCAAGGACAGTCTCCTCCAAGACAGTTTTCTCCAAGTAGACTTAGTCTCCCTCACAAATTCACTGGAGGGCCACCTCTGAGTTGGTTCCTACTCAAGGGTAATGAATTTAATCATTATAACCATAAGAAGATAGATTGTTGGGGTGTTTTTTAAAAAAATCTTTATTAGCATAGAAACTTTACACTTATTATTAAAGTAGAAGAATGGTATCATAAAATTCAGACACCCATCACCTTGCTTTTAAAATTTGCAGCAATTTTCCACTATCAGTGGGGTATTTGAAAGCAAATTCCAGACATTATATCATCTAAATTAACCTCAGCAGCTAGACTATAAGGACTCTTTGACAAAACCAAAACATAATCATAATATCATGTCTGAAAAGTTTAATTACTCCATGATAATCATATAATATTTGGAAGCAGTAGTAGCATCCACTTCCTATACAACAGGCCTTCGGAAACTCTATGAACTTTGAGAAACTATAGTTATAGAAAGGCTTTTAGGTCTTGTCTTTTGTTTAGAGTGTCACTATGAACTCAACAAAAATCAACAACAACAACAAAATCATGAGTTGTACTCAACTTGATGGTCCCTAAAAACAACCACCACCACAGAGATAGACAAGGGAAGGAAGGAGAAAGGAATTCACTTTTTAGCAAATACTAACTTACTGAAGGGTGATTGAAATAAAATATTGGTGATGGCTGAATCACATTGTAAACATTATTATGAATGTTGAAATAGCAAATGTTTTGTTATATATCCTTTTAAAATATCACTAAAAATAACTTGTTAAAGAAGTTATATTAAATGCACTGTAGCTAAACTGTCTTTGAATTGACAAGTGAATCACTTAAAACTGCACGTATCATGTACTGTAATAATAAAGAGAGAAAAGAAAAGCTAGGTCACTGAGGTTTCATCTTTTCCTTTTTCTGTTCTTGTTGTGTACCATCGAATCGGATTCAATTGGCACAGGAGGAGATTGCCTCTCCTTCTCCAGTGGAGCAGTTCATGGATTTGAACTTCATGCCTTAGAGATTGCATCACAACTTCTTGCCACTAGGCCCCCAGAACTTCCTAGGCTCCATGTTGGTGAAGACATTTTATCTACAGTCTATTATTCCAAAAGGATTCCCTGAATGATAGATTGTTACATCCACAGATATTAACCAACAGATTGTTGTTTTTATGTGCCATTGAGTCAGAACAGGCTCATAAGTGATCCCCTACAAGCTGTAGATGGTGAGGGAGGAGATTACTCATTTTCCTCCCTTGTAGCATCTGGTGGATTTGAACCGCCTGCCTTTCAGGACACAGTTTCACAGGGCAACTTTTACCCACTTGACAACAGAGCTCCCTAAACAAAAGGTAGGTGTTTCTGACCTACTCAGAGATACTTTCAGAGGAAGTCCTGTGACCAGCTTCTGAAAGGTCACAATCATGCAGTGCTGCAGGGCGCTGCCTCTGCAAGGTCACTATCATCCAATCCTATGGAGTGCTGTTCTACCATGGACCACATAGGGTTGCTGTGAGTTAGAACTGATTGTGTAGAAAGTGAGGTTTTTAATTTCTCTTCCCAAAAGAAAACGTCATTTTTCCTTCTCATCATCATCTCTGAAGAAGAACGTACACTGCCATGTAATGTGTCTCCACAGACTCTTTACCAGAGAGCTTTTTAACTGATGAATGCTCAGCTCTGAGAGTGTGTCACCTGGGCCGCTCAGGCTTCCATGCATTAAGAGCTCAGTTTTTTACAAATAAACAAAGCCTCAAATTCCTAGGGAAAAATGCAGCTTACACAGCACTTAGGAGCGCTCAAAGGGCCTCTGTTTCCTCTCTGCACTAAAGCAGCTTCACAAGAAGATTGAGATTATTTTATTGCCCCAGGATGTCAGGAAATTTTCATTTGGTTCCTTCAGATCTCAGGGATAAAAGTGCGACAGTAAGGAAAAGAATTCCCTTTGCTGTCTTAGATTTCTGTTCTCCAGGAAAATATATTATGTTTTTTAAGATCAGATTCTCTACCGTTTATTTTTAGCTTTGGTGACTGTTTTATTTTACATTCCCCAGTTGCTACTTTTTTCAAAGGAATATTTCTTCTTTGCTCCTTCCTGTTTTGGATTGTTTCATGGGATTCTACTTTTGGCTAAAATACAGGGAGCGACCTTCATACAAAGTAGGCTTATTGACTATATATTTCCTCAACTTTAGTAGAAATTATAATCGCAACTAAAAACAAGTATAGTAAATTCATTTGCTAGTATGCCCTGCAACAGTTCAGACTAGACGTTTTTAGCTCTTAGGATCATTTGAAGTCATTTGAAACTTTCTCATAAAATGCTTCCTTGACTATGGTTTATAACTCCCTCCTCATCTTGATCACCTTTCCTCTGATTAATTTTTCTTCATAGCACTTACCACCTTGTATAGTTTTTCTTTTGTTTGCATATTTATTTGTCTGTCTCCGTTGAAAAGGAGATATCCATAAATAATAGAATTGGGCATTATATCAGATTCAAGACTAAGGTATGCCTGGTAAATGTTATGTTATTTTTAGTTGCTTCCTATGCATCTTAAAGTTGTACAATAAATAAGGATGTCAGAAGAAGAATCAATGCCTTTGAGTTGTGTAGTTAGAGAAGCATATTGAACATACTATGGACTACCAAAAGAACAAATATTAGTGTACTGGAGATAGTGCAATCAAGGTGCTTCTTGTAGGCAAGGATGTTGAAACGTCATCTCACATAATTTGGACATGTTGTTAGGATGAGCCAGTTCTTGGAAAAAGACATCAAGCTAGGAAAGGCAGAAGGTCAGAGAAAGAGGGAACAGCTCTTAATGAGATGGATTGACACGGTGAGTGTAACAGCACTCTTGACCCTGTTGCATCATGATAATGGTGTAGGATAGGGCTAGGCTCAGATCTATGGGTTTTGGTCAACTCGACAGTACCTAATAACAATGTGTCCATGACTCTCTAAATCTCTTGGATCAGTGAATGAATTATATTGAGGTATAGTCCATTTATACGTTGGTGCCAAATGCTTTGTTTTGTTCCCTCATTCTTTACTGCAATTAGGCAGTAATAGCTAGTTTGAGAGCTTTATCTATTAGAGAGTCTTCTAAGTGTATCATTATTTGGAAAAGTTAGAGCCCAAACCTTTTTCCATTTATGAAATGAAAAAAATGTTACAAACATTTTAAAAATTAGAATAAAACTATT
>NW_006399861.1:6420679-6423074 GCF_000299155.1 Elephantulus edwardii
ATCACCCACCTTCGGCTTGGTAGCACAGTTTCCTTCCACTAGGCCAACGTAACTCTCTCTTGGTCGTCATCATTGTTATTGTTGTTTAATGCCGTCGAGTCGTAGACGACTCATAGTGACCCTATGAACGAACAGCCTGAGCACTGTTCGTACATAGAGTTTCCGGAGGCAAACCATTTTGGAAGTGGATGCCGCTCCTTCTTCCAGGGAGATATAGAAAATATATTATGAAGGAAATTTTTTAACCTGAATTCTTCCCTAATTGCTTTCAAAGATTTTTTTATGTGTTTTTTACCATAAATGTAATAAAATTGCTTTCTTTGAAAATTTGCTACTATAATATTTAAATTTCATTGACTCCATCATGTGCTAGACCATATCATCTATATTGTCCCATATACCTAACTTTTTAAGTGGGCATTATTTACTAAAGAAGAGATTGTAGAAGTTAGAAAGCTTAAGTTACATCCCCAAAATCACACAGAAAAGAAAGCAAATCCAGAAATCCAACCCAGGCCATACTGCCTTTGATTAGAGGGAGTTCAAATTGCTCTGAAAGAATTGGCAAAAAACTAGGCTCCAGGAGTTGAAGGCATACCAATTGACATATTTCAACAAACAGACACTGGCCTGGATGTGCTCATAAGTTGTGCCAGGAAATCTGGAGAACAGCCAGATGGCTGGAAAAGATCGATATTTGTTCCCATTACAAAGAAAGATGATCCAACAGAGTGTGGAAATTATCGAAAAATATCACTGATATCACATACAAGCAAGATTCTGCTCAAAATTATCCAAAAACGTTTGGAACAATATGTCAACAGAGAACTGCCAGATGTTCAGGCTGGATTTAGAAGAGGTCGTGGTACTAGGCGTATTATAGCTAATGTTAGATGGATCTTAGCAGAAAGCAAACAATACCAGAAGAATGTCTATCTGTGCCTCATTGACTATGCAAAGGCTTTTGACTGTGTGTATCACAGTAAGCTATGGCTGACTCTTAGAAGAATGGGAATCCCAGAACATTTGATTGTGCTAATGTGAAACCTATACTTGGACCAAGAGGCAGTTGTCAGAACAGAGCAAGGAGATACTACATGGTTCAAAATCAAGAAGGGGGTTCATCAGGGATGTATTCTGTCTCCATACCTTTTCAATCTGTATGCAGAACAGATCATTCGAGATGCTGGGCTATAAAAAGAGGAATGTGGCATCAGGATTGGTGTAAGAATCATCAGCAACCTGTGTTATGCAGATGACACAAACCTACTTGCTGAAACTGAGGAGGACCTGAAGCTTTTGCTGCAGAAGATGAAGGACTATAGCCTCCTATATGGACTGAAGTTCAATATCAAGAAAACAAAGATTCTAAACCACTGGGCCAATTGGCAGCATCAGTATGGATGGTGAAGAGATTGAGGTAGTTAACAGTTTTAATTTACTTGGCTCCACAGTCAACACTCTTGATAACAGCAGCCAGGAAATCAAGAGATGAATTGGGAAAGTCGCCTGTGAGGGACCTCTCAAAAGTACTGAAGAGCAATGATGTCAGCCTGGAGACTAAGGTGTGCCTGATCCAGGCTATAGTCTTCGCAATTATGTGCTATGCATCAGAGAGTTGGACAGTGAACAGGGTTGATAGAGAATTGATGCCTTTGAGCTGTGGTGCTAGAGAAGAGTGTTGAATATACCATGGACTGCTAGGAGAACAAACAGGTTTGTCCTGGAAAGGGTGAAGCCAGAATGTTCCCCGGAGTCAATGATTCTGCAGCTTGGTCTGACATATCTTGGGCATGTTGCAAGGAGGGACTGGTCCTTGGAGAGGGACATCATGTTTGGCAGAGTGGAGGGGCAGCGAAGGACAGGAAGATCTTTGATGAGATGGATTGATTCTGTGACTGTAGAGATGGGAATAAGTGCGTTTGAGATGGCTAGGTTGGCACAGATTAGAAGAGCGTATAGAGCTCTTGTACATAAGGTCACTATGAGTCGCGAGTAACTCGATGGCACATAAGAACAACAACAACAATTGGCACCTGACATCCTGCTTAATCATAAGCCTTTGTCATTCTGTTGGAGGTAAGACAATTCCTTAAGACTAAAAAACAAAGGTTAGTGAAAACAACCCTGGATAAAGAGAGGAAGTATTCTTTTTAGAGTTTACTCTTCGAGATGGCATGGTCAAGGAGGGTTTTAATACCACGTTCAGTACTAGAATTTTGAGGTAATATAATGATCTTAATTGTTGTTGTTGTTGTTATGTGTCGTCGAGTCATTTTCGACTCATAGCGACCCTATGCACAACAGCCCTAAACCCTGCTCTAACCTGTACCAACCGCACTGCCTCTGACACGCCCATCCCGATTACCCCAGTCACCAAATCAATCCATCTCAT
>NW_006399861.1:6425759-6434626 GCF_000299155.1 Elephantulus edwardii
TTTTCAGAGGCCTGCTATTTCAGAAGTGGGTGGCCAATCCTTCTTCCTAGTCTGTCTTAATCTGAATGTTCAGATTTAGAGGAGTATCTGACAGACAATTGGAATGTGTTTTAGTGCAAAGAGATGTATTTTAAGCCCTTTCACTATTCAAAAAGAAAGTACGCCAAAACAATATGTTTTCAATGTGTCCTTATAGAGTATAACAGCATTAAATCAGGATTAAATTTATTTTTATTGAATTTATCCAAAGTCAGGACAGTTACAATGGCAAACAGATTTCATGGGGAAAAAAATGGTCTGACTAGATTTTCCTGATTTTTTCTGTTTCTAGAAGGGATCAAGTAATTCTCCAGTCTGACTTTAGAAACTGCAGCGGCAAATACTGCTCTTTCACGAGGGGGATGTTCCAGGCCTGACTAGGTACATAAGTGGGACATCCCCAAATACAAGTCCTGTGCTGTGAGGGCTGCATACCTGCACAGAGGCCTCCTGCCTCCTGGTTCCCATTTTGTTTTCAATATTTGACCAACCATCCCTCCCCTGACCTTTTGACATTTTAAAAGTGGTAAGAGGATTATTTTGTCTTCCTTTTTAAAAATTAATTTTAATGAAAGTTTTCAAAGACTTTGGATTTCCATTCATTCATTGTTGTACTTTTCTCCCTGACCAACCTTCCCCTCCCTGTTCCCTCTTCTCTTTGAAAAGTAAAAGAAAAATTCTTTCATTGTTATATAATCCCTCCCCACAGTCCACTCCACTATGCAGCCTTCGTTCTGGACTCCTGTCATGACAATAATACCTAATCATATATCTCTTTTAAACAGTTCTCTTCGTCATCTGTTTCAATGCAGTATACATAATTTACACACGTTTCTTGACAGTTAATTCTATGGCAAAATGGAGATTTCATATCAGAGCTTCCTTTTTGTCTTTAAGGTTTATGCTCCTTGACCTCAAATTTTGCTTTTCGTTCTGAATGGTCTTCATTATTTTGGAAGTCCTTTGACTGCCAATTCTAAAAATCACACAAGTGTTGTCTTTCTCTCAGTTATATATATATATAATGTTTTGCACTAAATATATGCAATTTCATTATAGCTTTCATTAAATACTAACAGCATCGTTACGTTCTAGTAACCACAAGTACAAACAGCTAATAGTATTATATTAAACCAAATTTAAAAAAAATAGTTGAAACATATTTTGGTACATTTTTCCCCTTGAGAATGACACCATTTTTATATAGTAGAAAGTTTCGTTTTGAGAGAGCTGGAAGAAAAGTCTCAGTAGAATTTTGCCACAAATTTTATCTCTTTATGGAGACAACTTTGGTACAAGGAATGAGAAAAACAAGAGCACCATTTCACTGGCAAGGCATATATATTAGTATCTGGATTTGTCAATATAGCACTGATTTGTGAAAGCTGACATTCAGAATTGCCACAGTCTCATTTGTTGTTTAAAGATGCTCCTCACTTTCAAAGAACATCTACCCAAATCATACCTTTCATCCAGAAATTCTGCTATCTAAACATTCTAAGGACTTTGAAATGGAAATTGTCTCCACAAAGCACTATTTTTTTAAGGGTGGAGAGCAAAGTCTCAGGAAAAAAATGTTCCTGAAAAATCTATATCAAAGAGAACAAAGCGTCCAATTGAAACTCACCATGCATTTGATGCTAAGCCAGGGCAGACTCTTCCTAAATGTTCTAACACAAGGATTTTTAGTCATGATGCAGCAGCATTTACCATATCATCTGTTTGAGCAATTACATTAAGAAGAAAAGTTGTAACATTTCATTGAACAGGTAAGCAAAGTCTATCTGGGGTAAATAATTTCATCTATAGTTACACCCTGTACTCTGCTACTGTGGTTGGTAAAGTGCTACGACAGACACAAAATACAAAAGTGGGTAAATACTTTTAAGAAAAGTCTCATTTTAAAATGACAATAAATGGAGAACTCAATAATAGAAAATTTACTGAGTATGTGAGCCAACGCACGCGCGTGCGCATACACACACACACACACACACACACACACACACACACACACACACACTTACTTCCCTGTGCTGCCAGGTTTACCTATGGTGTGGTAGAGTACAATTTTCATCAAGTTATGGAATTAAGCCTAACCTTACCTTCTCATATTAAGCATTTGTTCTGACATACGTTTTGGGTTTTCCCCCTCCCCTTCTAACCTTGCTGAATTTTTTTATTCCAATTTTATAGGACAGCTTTGACTCTGCACTAAACCATGCCACTAACACATTGCTTAATCTAACTGGCACATTGTAAAATTTTACACATGCGCTCATCCAGATAATTACACAATTAATTTTCACTTAGTTCAGCTGAAACAGGGATAATGAAATTTCCACTGGTGTACTGTTACGTTCAGAGGCCAAGGGTCAGTTTCCTGTTTGGATAAGGGTGAGTTTAAAGAGGATTTTTGACAGTCTCCTTACTTCAACTGGTTCTAAAAACATTGCAATGGAATTTCAATTTACAGCTAAGTTCAATGAAGGGAGCAGATGTTGGGAGTGTGCCACCGTCATGCGAAAACCACCTTACACCCAGGTGTGCTGATGGAAGCACCACATGAGGTTTTGGGAGGAGACTAGGATAAGAGTGAATAGAAAATGATAATTGCACTGGAACAGATGAAGGAAAGAACTCTCTAAAAGGAATATATGATTAGACATTATATGTATGACAATAGCCCACAATACAATGCAAAGAGGACTGGGGAGAAGGCAATGGAGGCAATTGTGTAACAACGAATGATTAAAAAAACAAACAAAACAAATGAACTGGGGGAAGGGTTAGGGAGGGAGGGAGAGGGGATAAAATGTGCCGCAATGAATGAATGAAAATCTAACTTTCATTAAAATCACAATGAAGATAAAAGTTTTTTTAAACAAACAAAAACATGCCCTACCTACCACTGTGTTTACTGCTGAAAAAGTGACTAACAGACACTTGGACTCCAAATTTTTCTTTCATATTTAGACATCTACTGGGCTCTGATTCAAAAGCAAAAGTCTCAATTCCTTCTGCCTTTAACTGATGGTAAGCAGTCTTATGTCAGTGCCTATTAAATTGTCCATTAATTTAGAAGATCTTTAAAACCAAATTCTTGTGCAGTTCCTTTATAGAGCAGGCATACACTGCTATCAAGGTTTTCCTAATGGTAGATGTGGAGAAATTTTACTTGGAGATAAAGCATATGGTGACAGCCCTATTTTGGAACACAAGTTCTCCACAAATTAGATTTGAATGACACTAACTTGAACCTTGGTGGCATCATATGTAATGTGTCTGACTGCTAATCCACCACCTTCTCTGTGGGAGAAAGATGGGCAGTCTTTTCTGTAAAGATATATCAGAGATCTGTTAAAGGGATGTTATGAGGCGTATTTCATTCAATGGTGGTTGTTTTTAAGTGCCGTTGAGTAGAATACAAGTCATAGTAACCCTATGGACAACAGATTTGATCTCTGTTCCATCCTGTGCCAGCTTTACCATCTTTGACACTCTTGAGATCATTGCTGCAATCACTGTCAGGTCATCTCATTGAGGGTCTTCATCTCTTTTACTGACCCTCTACCTTCCCAAGCATGTCATTTTCCAAAGAATAACCTCTCCTAGCAACATATAACCATGCGCCTCTGGGATTGTAGTTGCAGCTCCTTACCACTAGGTCACCAGAGCCCTGGATGTGCTCTCCAAGTTGTGCCAAGAAATCTGGAGAACAAAAACTTGGCCAACTGACTGGAAGAGATCTATATTTGTTCCCATTCCAAAGAAAGATGACCCAACTGAGTGTGGAAACTACAGAACAGTGTCATTGATTTCACATGCAAGCAAGATTCTACTGAAGATCATCCAAAAGCGATTAGAACAGCACATCAGCAGAGAACTGCCGGAAGTCCATGCTGTGTTTAGAAGGGGTCGTGGTACTAGGGATATTGTTGCTGATGTTAGATGGATCTTGGCTGAAAGCAGGGAATACCAGAAGAATGTCTATCTGTGTTTCATTGATTATGCAAAGGCATTTGTGTGGATCATAACAAACTGTGGCTGACTCTGAGAAAAATTTAAATCCCAGAACACTTTATCATGCTAATAAGAAGCCTATACTTGGACCAAGAGGCAGTAGTCAGAACAGAGCAGGGTAACACTGCATAGTTCAAAATTGGGAAGGGTGTATGCCAGCGATGCATCCTGTCTCCATCCCTTTTCAACCTGTATGCAGAGCAGATTATCCGAGAGGCTGGGCTCTATGAGGAGAATTGTGGTATCAGGATTGGTGGAAGATCTATTAACAATCTCTGTTATGCAGATGACACAACCCTGCTTGCTGAAACTGAGGAGGACCTCATGCACTTGCTGCGAAGGGTCAAGGACTGCAGCCTTCAGTATGGACTAAGGCTCAATGTCAAGAAGACAAAGATTCTCGCCACTGGATCAATTAGCAGCGTCAGGATAGATGACGAAGAGATTGAGATTGTTCACAGCTTCAGTTTGCTCGGCTCCACAGTCAACACTCTTGGTACCAGCAGTCAGGAAATCAAAAAGCGTATCACGATGGGAAAGTCTGCTGTTAGGGACCTCTCAAAGGTACTCAGGAGCAACAGTGTCTCTCTGGAGACTAAGGTGCGCCTGATACAGGTCATGGTATTTGCAATCGCTTGTTATGCATCAGAGAGTTGGACAACGACTAGGGAGAGTGGATGCTTTTGAGCTGTCGTGCTGGAGAAGGGTACTGAATGTACCATGGACTGCCAGGAAAACAAACAGATTCATCTTGGAGAGGATTAAACCAAGCTACTCCTTGGAGGCAAAGATTCTGGGGCTTCGTCTGACATACTTTGGACATGTTGCCAGGAGGGACGGGTCCTTGGAGAGGGACATCATGCTTGGGAGAGTGGAGGGACAGCGCAGGAGGGGAAGACCCTCTGTGAGATGGATTGATTCGGTGACTGGGGTAATCGGGATGGGTGTGTCAGAGGCGGTGCGGTTGGCTCAGGATAGAGCAGGGTTTAGGGCTGTTGTGCATAGGGTCGCTATGAGTCGGAAACGACTCGACGGCACATAACAACAACAACAACAACAACATATATGAGATGAAGCTTTACCATTTTTGCTAAGGGGAACATTCTGGTTGCATTTTCTCCAAGACATATTTGTTTGCTCATTTGGAAGTCTATGTGATAGTAAACATTTTCTCCAACACCACCAACTCAAATGCATTTTTATTCATTGTCCAGCTCTAATATGCACAGGAGGTGATTAGAAAGACCTGCTTGTATTAGGTGCACCTTTGTCTTTAAATTGACATCATTGCTTTTCAGTACTGTGGAAGGGTCCTACAGAAGACTTTCCCAGTGCTGAACATCTCCTGATCTCCTGGTACCAAAGTTGTTGACTATATTTCCAAGCAAATGAAATCACTGATAATTTCAAAGATTTTGCCTATTGGCCCAGTGGTGAAGATTTTTGTTTTCTTGATGTTGAGATGTAAACCATATTGAAGGCTACTGTTCTTGATCCTCTGCAGCAAGTATTTCAGGTTCTCCTCACTTTGGGCATGCAAGGGTATTTCTGTATACTGCAGATTGTTGATGAGCCTTCCTCCAGTCCTGATGCCACATTCTTTTCATTAAGTCGAGCGTCTGGAATGGTTTTTTAGCATACAGATTGACATGGTATAGGGAAAGGATATAGCCCTGCCACACACCTTTCCTGACTTTAAAGTGTGCAATGTTCCCTTGTTATGTTCAGATAATAGTTTCTTAATCTGGGTATATATTTCATACAAGGATAATATAGTGTTTTAGAATTCCTGTTCTTCTCAAAGTTAACCATAGTTTATTATGATCCACAGAGTCAAATGTCTTTACTTAGTCATTAAACCACTAATAGACATTCTTCTGATATTCTTTGCTTTCAGCCATGATTCATTTGACAAGAGTAATAATGCCTCTGGTGCCATGGCCTCTTCTTAACCCAGCTTGAACTTCTGACAGTTCTCTGTCAATGTACTATCTTGACCATTTTTTTGGAATGATATTCAGCAATATATTTTTTTATGTGAATAATGGGAACAAAAAATCTCTTCCAGTCAATGGACCAGGTAAGCTGTCTTCCAAATTTCCTGGCACAGACTAGTGAGAATATCCAGAACTGTATCTGTTATCTGGAATATGTCAATTGTTCCAAATATAATTTTCTCCTGTCATTCTTATTCATTGTTTTGCTAGCTCCCAGGTATATAGTGCGTGAATGGAAAGATGGTGGCTTTAATAAGCTGTATCTTAGTCTTAAAACTGACATCATTGCTCTTCAGGATATTTTAGAGGTCTCTGACAGCAGAAAAGCTGTCAGAAAACAGAAAAGGTTCCATGAATTCCTGGTATCTTATTTTTTGTCAATATCGTCAGTGCAGCTTGAACGTCTTCCTTCATCACCATTGTATCTTTACCATATGCTACTTGCTTAAATATTTATGTTGACCAATTCTTTTTTTAATACAACGACCCTATATTCGCTCCACCTTGTTTTGATTCTACCTGGATCATTCCCATGCATCCCTCAGTACCGATTCTCAAGGATTGAATTTGTTTTTCAGTTTTAGTAATGTTAAAGCAGTTCTTATTCACCCTCCCCAGCTATGCACATTCTATTATAATATTTTGAAATCTGCTCAATGTTTTACCCTCTTTATTTTGGCTTCTTTATGCTGTAGCAAAATTTTCTGTCCCTTCTGACATTTATTTTGGTCTTTTCTTTCTCCTCTGTCTTTGTAATGACCTTTTATCCTCTTCTTGAATGATATCTTTCATGTCATTCTATAATTCATGGCTTAGTATTGTTGTTAGGTGCTGTGGAGTGGAATACAACTCATAACAACCTTCTGAAAAACAGTTTTGAACCCTGTCCTATTCTGTTCCTCTTCACAATCTCTGACATACTTGAGCCCTTTGCTGAAGTCCCTGTGTTGATCCATCTTGTTGAGAGGTGTCCTCTTTTTCACTGACCCTCCATCTTTCTCCAGTCATGGTGTCTGTTTCCAAGGTATGCCCCTCCTAGCAACATGGACAAAATATGTGGCACAAAGCTTCATTATCTTTAAGGAATACTCTGGCTGTACTTTTTTAAGACTTAGCTGTTTGTTCTTTTGGCATTCCATGGGATATTAAGTACTCTTCTTCAATACCACAACTCGAGGGCAGCAGGTCTTCTTCTATCATCCTTCTTCATTGTTTAGTTCTAAGGTGCATAGCATATGATTGAAAAGATCATGGCTGGAATTACATGTACTTTGATCTTTGAACTGACTTCATTGCTTTTCAGGATTTTGGAGAGATTCCTGAGAGTAGACTTGCCAAGTGCATTGCATCTCTTCACTGCTGATACTAAGGATGTTGATTGTGGATTCCACTAAAATAAAATGATCAAAAATGTAATGTCAGTCTTTTCACCATCTACCATGATGTTGCCTATTAGTCTGGTGGTAAAATTTGTCTTCTTGATGTTGATACAATATTAAAGGTTGTAGTTCCTGATCTTTTACAGCCAGTGCTTCAAGTACGCCTCATTTTGAGCAAGCAAGACAGTGCCATCTGCATAATGCAGATTATTGATGAATTTTTCTCCAATACTGATGCTGCATTCTTCTTGTTTGTTTTCCCGTAATTTCAAGGATTAAGCATCTTCTTCATGGTACTAATCAGATACTATTATCATATATACTAATATACATACACACACACTATATAATCAGATATAATAATTAGGTATTATTTTTATAAATAGTAACAGAATTGCTTAGTATGACAATTATAGATACCATGGTTAATCTGATTTTTTTCCCCTTAAAGTTCACTGTCATTCAGATATATGCACCAACAACCAGAGCCAAAGAAGAAGAAATAGATTATTTCTACCAACTTTTACAGTCCGAGATACATCGAACATGCAATCAAGATGCATTGATAACAATGGGTGACTGGAATACAAAAGTTGGGAAGAGAGAAGAAGACAGTAGTTGAAGAACATGGACTTGGTGACAGAAACGAAGCTGGAGAGAGAATGATTGAATTTTGTACAATCAGTGACTTATTCATTGCAAATACGTTTTATAAGAAACATAAACGCAGGTTATACACAAGGATTTCACCTGATAGTATGCAAAGGAATCAGACTGATTACATCTATGGAAAAAACCGCTGGAGAAGCTCAATATCAGCTGTGAAAACTAGGCCAGGAGCTGATTGTGGAACAGACCACCAACTACTCATATGTAAGTTCAAGCTGAAGCCGAGGAAAATTAAACTGAATCCACAGGAGCCAAAATATGACTTTGATTTCATCCCACCCGAATTTCAGAATCATCTCAGGAACAGGTTTCAGGCCTTGAACACTAATGAGTGAAGAAGACCAGATGAATTGTGGGAGGATGTCAAATGTATCATCCAGGAAGAATGCAAACGGTCATTACAAAGAGAGAAGAAGAAGAAGAAAGGACCAAAATGGATGTCAGAAGAAACTCTGAAGATTGCACTAGAGTGTAGAGAAGCCAAAGTACAAGGAAGAATTCAAGATACTAAAGAGCTGAACAGAAGATTGCAAAAGGTAGCACAGAATGACAAAGCAAAATATTACAATGAAATGTGCAAGGAGCTAGAATCGGAATATCAAAAGCCCGAACTCGTTCAGCATTTCTTAAGCTCAAGGAACTGAAGAACAAATTCAAACCTAGAGTTGCTATAATCGAGGATGCTTTAGGCAGAATATTAAATGATCCAGGTGGTATTAAAAGAAGATGCAAGAAATATACTGAATCATTGCATCTGCAT
>NW_006399861.1:6435308-6461644 GCF_000299155.1 Elephantulus edwardii
CCTATACTTGGACCAAGAGGCAGTCGTCAGAACAGAGCAGGGTAAAACGGCATAGTTCAAAATTGGGAAGGGTGTACACCAGGGATGTGTCCTATCTCCATACCTTTTCAACCTGTATGCAGAGCAGATTATCTGACAGGCAGGGCTTTATGAGAAGTGTGACATCAGGATTGGTGGAAGATCTATTAACAATCTGAGTTTTACAGATGACACAACCCTGCTTGCTGAAACTGAGGAGGACCTCATACACTTGCTGTAGAGGGTCAAGGACTGCAGCTTTCAGTATGGACTGAGGCTCAATGTCAAGAAGACAAAGATTCTCACCACTAGACCAATTGGCACCATCAGGATGGATGGTGAAGAGATTGAGATTGTTCACAGCTTCAGTTTGTTCGGCTCCATGGTCAACACTCTTGGCACCAGCAGCTAGGAAATAAAAAAAATGTATTGTGATGGGAAAGTCTGCTGTTAGGGACCTCTAAGTATCAAGAGCACCAGTGTGCCTCTGGAGACTAAGGTGCATCTGATACAGGCCATGGTCTTTGCAACCACTTGTTATGCATCAGAGAGTTGGACAATGACTAGGGAGGATAGAACGAGAATTGATGCCTTTGAGCTGTGGCGCTGGAGAATATTATTGAATGTACCATGGACTGCCAAGAAAACAAACAGATTCATCCTGGAGAGGGTTAAACCAGGCTACTCCTTGGAGGCAAGGATTCTGGGGCTTCATCTGACATACTTTGGACATGTTGTAAAGAGGGACAGGTCCTTGGAGAGGGACATCATGCTTGGGAGGGTGGAGCGACGGAGTAGGAGCGGAAGACCCTCTATGAGGTGGATTGATTCAGTCACTGGGGTAGTCGGGATGGGTGTGTAAGAGGCAGTGCGATTGGCACAGAATAGAGCAGGGTTTAGGGCTGTTGTACATAATGAGTTGCAAAGCAACTTGACAGCACGTAATAACAACAACAAAGTTCACTGAAGAATAAGATGTACTGCTAAAATTATATGTGGCTGAAACATGAAGTAGGTTCTGATACAAGACAGTTTTATGTTCCATTCATTTAAAAAGTTCATTGTCTAATGGGTGATAAAAATGCCTAAGTAGAACAACATGTGCAATTAAGAAAACCTCTGTACATGCTCTGTTGTCGTGTTGCTTTTTTATCATGAGAGTGGACGGCTACTTTAAAAAATTTTTTATATTAATTTGCTCACAAAGTATATATACATAGTGTTTCACACTATTCTTTGTCCATATTGTGTTTCATACAATCGTTCCCATGCATTGTTTTATAAAATCAATCACCGTTTAATTTTGCCTATCATTAGCTACTTTTAATAGCTGAATCCAAATGTACTGTACATGTACATTGTCATATGATATAAAGGCTTACCTATTTCTAATACATAAACATTATCAAAGGGGAACTGAAAAAATACATTATGTTAGTGTCTGGAAAACTCATGTTCCAACTCAAGGGGGAAATGTCTTGGATTATAGCAGCAAATTCTTGTCTTCCAAAGAAATAATTTTTCCTTTCAAAATAAGTGAATCTTCCATAGATATAAAATTATATTAAAGAAAGGACATAGTACTTACAATATGAAAATTATATTCTGTTACACATGTGTTCTCTTACTCATATCTTTTTCATATGCAAAGCAGCAAGCAAGACTCTGCTTTTACTTCAACATTGCAGGCATGCCTTGATCTTAGTCACTTTGCATACTCTTTCCTTTAGAATACATGTTCTCCATTTGATAAGTTCATGGATTCACTCAAATCTCACCTTTGAGTCTACTCTTTCTATTCTATTCAAAATTGCAACTCATACTATTGCCCTGTTTCTTGCCTTGGCTCTAGATCTTTCACATTCCCCTTGTCCTGATATAGTTCTCTTTCTCCAAATCACCTTTCACATTCTGATATATTTTGTAGACCTCTAGTGGAGTAATGTGTTCCACTGCTAACCAAAAGGCTGTGTATGTCAGCAGTTTGAAATCATCATGGGAGAAAAATAGACAGTCTCCTTTCCTTAAAATATGTGGCCTGCGAAACATGAAGGAGGATTTCAATGAGTCAGAACTGACTCCACAATAATAAAGGAGAGTGAGTGGACTTCAAAATTAACATACTTACCTTGCATATTTGTTTATTGTTTTACAGAAGGATGTAAGGACTCCAATGACAGCTTTCCTTATTTCATTCACTGCTGTATTCTAAGCTTCTAGAATGCTGGCTGGTAGATGCTCAATGAATATGTATCTAATATTATGTTGTTGTTGGATGCTGATGAACAAATCACAACTCAAATACAAGCAGCAATGACTGAAGGTGGTAATGGGTTGGAGTGTCTCCAGTAAATTTTCATTTGACAACAAGGAAGGAGCTCTAAGACATTTTTCTCTCTGCATATATGTTGCTGTTGTGTTGCTGTTGGAACCAACTCACAACTGATACTTGAGCACATCTTCAGAGATAGTAAATTGCACAGGAGAAAAATTAATTGCACAGGAGGTAAATGCCCACCATTATTCCATGGAGCTTCTGGTGGATTCAAATCACATGGTTTTGGGTTGGTAGTGTAAATGCTTACCACTAAGCTACCAGAGTTCCCTCTTCTCATATAACACATATGTAAATATATGGAAAGTCAAATTTGGAGTTTGTTTGGGTTTTTTTTTTAAATTTAGGTTGTTTATTTTTCATTTCAATGAACATCTACAGAGATTTTGGGATTCCATTCATTCATTGTTGCACCCTTCTCCCTGCACAAACCCCTCCCCCCCATTTTAAGAAATGTGATTTCCTATAAATTCTTTGAAGTTTTCAAGTTATTTTTATTATACCTGTGTGGTGCCAAAGATTATACTTTCAGATGCTAAACCTAAGTTTTAAATTCAATCCAGCTAGAGCACTTTGGAAGAAAATCCTTTTAAAAAAAGTTAGGCATTTAAAACCTCATTGAATGCTGTTTTACTTAAACACACAGAGAATCACCAAGTTTGTTAAAGTTATCATGTATGTTGATTAGAGTATGAATCATAGTAACTTTGAACTACAGACCTGAACCCTGTCCCAACCAGTGCAATTTTCACCATCTTTGACACTCTTGAGCTTATTGCTACAATCACTGTGTCAATTCATCTCATAGAGGGTCTTCATCTCTACCTTTCAAAGCACGATGTCCCTTTCCAAGGAATAACCTCTCCTAATAATATGTCCAAAATATGTGAGACAAAGCTTTACCATCTTTGTCTCTAGGGAACACTCTGGTTGCACTTTCTCCAAGACACATCTGTTTGTTTTTTTGTCTGTTTGTGGGGTATTCAATACTCTTCTCTAACACCACAACTTAAAGACATCAATTATTCTGTCACCCTTATTCATTGTCTAGCTCTCACATTCATAGAAAATAATTGAAAAATGGCTGGAGTCAAGTACACCTTGGTCTTCAATCTGACATCATATCCCTGAAACCAGGCTTAACAAATAAATTATGTCTCCTGATCTCTTGACTGGTGTGTAGATAGTGATGTAAATGCAAGTTAAATGAAATAATTGACAACTTTAATCCTTTCTCCACTTATCATGATGTTGCCTCTTGGCTCAGTGGTGAGGACTTTTGTCTTCTTGACATTGAGATGCACATTCTTTGATCTTCTACAACAAACATTTTAAGTACTCGGCACTTTCAGCAAGCAAGTTATGTCATTGACAGTGCAAGTTGTTGATGAGGCTTTCTCTGACCCTAGTGCCATATTCCTCTTCAGAGAATCCATTTCGTAACTTATTTGCTCCATATACAGATTGAATAATTATAGTTGTTGTGCCGTTGAGTCGCTTGCGACTCATAGTGACACTATGTACAACAGCCCTAAACTCTACTCCATCCTGTACCAATTGCACAGCCTCTGACACACCCATCCCAATGACCCCAGTCACTGAGTCAATCCACCTCATAGACGGCCTTCCCCTCCTACTCCGTTCCTCCACCCTCCCAAGCATGATGTCCCTCTCCAAGGACCTGTCCCTCCTTACAACATGTCCAAAGTATGTCAGATGAAGCCCCAGAATCCTTGCCTCCAAGGAGCAGCCTGATTTAACCCTCTCCAGGATGAATCTGTTTGTCTTCTTGGCAGTCCATGGTATATTCAACACTCTTCTCCAGCAAGACAGCTCAAAGGCATCAATTCTCCTTCTATCCACCCTAGGCATTGTCCAACTCTCTGATGCATAACAAGTGATTGCAAAGACCATAGCCTGTATCATAGACACACTTTAGTTTCCAGAGTGATACCATTGCTCGTCAGTACCCTGGAGAGGTCCCTAACAACAGACTTTCCCATTGCAATACATTTTTTTATTTCCTGGCTGCTAGTGCCAAGAGTGTTGACCGTGGAGCCAAGCAGACTAAAGTTGTTAACAATCTCAGTCTCTTCACCATCCATCCTGATGCTGCCAATTGGTCTAGTGGTGAGAATCTTTGTCTTCTTGACATTGAGCCTCAGTCCATACTGAAGGCTTCAGTCCTTGACCCTGTGCAGCAAGTGCATGAGGTCCTCCTCAGTTTCAGCAAGCAGGGCTGTGTCATCTCCATAACGCAGATTGTTAATAGATCTTTCACCTATCCTGACACCACACTTCTCTTCATGAGCCCAGCCTTTCAGATAATCTGCTCTGCATACAGGTTGAAAAGGTATGAAGATAGGACACATCCCTGGCGTACACCCTTCCCAATTTTGAACCATGTAGTGTTTCCCTGCTCTATTCTGAAGACTACCTCTTGGTCCAAGTATATGGAATAGTTATAGAGAATGGAAATATCCCAGATGCGCATCTTTCCTTATTTTAAACTATGCAATGCTACCTTACACAGTTCAGACATTAGCTTATGGATCTAAGTATAGATTTCACATAAGCACAATTAAATTTTCTGACTTCCATTCTTCTTAATGTTAGTTATACTTTGTTATGATTCACATAGTCAAAAGCCTTTGCATAGTCAATATAATACCAAAAGACATTCTTCTGGTATTCTTTGCTTCTAGTCAAGATTCCTCTGATATCAGTAAAGGTATCTCTGGTGCCTCTTCTAAGCCAAGTAGAACTTCTGATGGTTCTCTGTTAATGTACAAAGCACAAAAGGTGACAAAGGACATCTTTGGTAGGGTGATTGTCTACCCCTACACTGGAGAGGGGAACACCGTAGCTAGGCAAGCATTCTTGGCAGCCATGCAGGACCACAACAGACAACTTTGGTGTGACCATTGTCCTCTGCTACCCTGGAATGGGGAACACCATAAGTGAGCAAATATTCTTGTCAGCAACATAGGACAATAAATGGCATCTTTGGTAAGGTGATTGTCCTCCTCTGCACTTGAGAGGGGAATGCCATAGCTGGGTGAGAATTCTCTCTGGCTATATGTGACCACAAGGGATATTTTTGGTAGGGTGAGCTGTCCTCTCCTTCTCTAGAGAGGAGAGTGCCATAGCCAGGTGACCAGATGCATAGGACCACTAAGAACTCCTTCAGGTAGGGAAAGTTGCCCCCTCCCCAAAATTTCCTGGATTACTGAGACTTGACGGCTGTACTCTTGGGATCTTGTTACTTTCCTGGGCCTTTTTCTGGGAACAATATATTCCAAGAAGTACTTTTGAGACATTATCTACCCTGAGGAGGAAGTTTCTCCCCCCATTAGAACAGAAAAGGATAAAACAGAGAAGTGCTTCCACTAAAGTTGGGCAAAGGGAAAGACTACAACTCCCTGCCCCTCAAAGGACAACCAAATGAGAAGTTTGCCACAGAAAACATATCTGCCCATAGACGACCAGCATAGAAGAAGATTGCCACTGGGAAACTGAATCAAGGGCAAAACTTAAACACTACAACTCTATTAATAGCATCATAAAGATAAGGTACAGTCAACAACTCGTGCAAACAGAACAGAATGTGCTTCACACAAAACAAGAACTTCACATAATGTCAAGAAATCAAGAGATAGCTTCAAACATTAAAACAACAACAACCCACACACCTTCTCCTTAAAAAATCAGATTAGACTGCAGACCCAATGAATAACCCAGAAACAAGGAGGCAGAAAAAAAAATCTTGACTTGGAGTTATATGAACTACTGAAGAAGTTACAAATGATGGAAGAAAGAATAGAAATAATAAATAAAGAGCTATGAGAATAAAAAAAATCATAAGACAGAAAGAGTAAGCCAAAAACAGTGCTGAAAATAATAGAAAAACATGAAAACGCAATATCGAATATCAATACCAAAATGAAAGAATTTCACAATGTCCCGAAGGGACAAAAAAGTAGAAAAGAAGAGATGGAACAGAGAATCAGTAAGCTAGATGACAAAAACCCTCAATGGGGACTTACTAGAAGTCAAAACAGACAAAAGAAAGAAGGAAAATGAAGACAATATTAGAATCACATGGGCTAATATCAAATGGACGAACATTTATATGATTTGAATTATAGAACAGGAAAGCATTGAGAACATTGTGGAAGAACTAATAGAAGAAAACTTCCAAGGCATTATGAAAAACAAGAAGGTCCACACTCAAGAAGCTCAGCAAACTCCAAATATACAAGACCTAAAAAGAAAAACATCAAGACATATCATAGAATTGTCTACAATCAAAGATTAAGGATGTAATATTAAAAGCAGCAAGAGAAAAACCAGAGTCACCTCTTAATTAGATTAAGCTCTGATTTTTCTGCAGAAACCATGCAAGCATTAAGACAATGGGATGGCATACACAGAAGGCTGAAAGAAAACAATTGCCAAACAAAGACCCTATATCCTGTGAAGCTTACATCAAATTGGAAGGATAAATTAGGTCATTTGTAGACAAGCAGGAACTTAAGGAGTTTATGAATATAAGACTAACTTTGCAAGAAATACTCAAGGAAGTCCTTCACGTGAGATAAGAAAGGAAAGTGGATGGACAAAAATAACCAGAAACAATGGAAAAAGAAACATGGCAAAACAGCAATGATAACATTGGCCTGTGAACAGCTTACATGCACCAATTAAGAGAAAAATAATAGAAGAATAGATTAAAAAAAAAACAAACCCAAAACCCAAACACCTAAACAAACCGGTCAATACATTTCCTACAAGAGACATAGATAAGAAATGAAGAACAATGTAGACTAAAAATTAAAGGCTGGAAAACTATATACCAAGTAAATTGCATACACACACACACACACACACACACACACCACCACCACCACCACCACCATCACCACCAACAGGAGTGACAATAATAGTACATAATTAAATAGACTTCCGGATAAAACTATCTTAAAAGGTAAAAAGTGCACTGTGTAATGATTAACAGCACAACAGATCAAGAAGACATACCTTGGTTAACACCTATGCACTAAATGATAGACCTATAAAATAGATAAACCAATGGTTAACACAACTGAAGAAACAAATAGAGAATACCACAAAAATAGCAGAAAACTTTAACATGCCACTCTCACCAAAGGAAAGGTAAACTCAAAGAAGCCCAAAACGAACTATACAATTAGCCAACCTGACCTAGTAGATGTGTTTAAGGTAGTAAAAAATTGTTCATTCACACAATAGAATACTATGCAGCACTAAGAAACAACAATTTTGTAAAATGCTATATAATGTGGGAGAATTTAGAGAGCATTACACTGAGTAAACTAGTTCAGTCTCATAAAGACAAATACTGCATAAAACCATTGTTTTAAAAATAGAAAGGTTAATAGTAAGATGTATGCCCAGAGGAGGAAAGGGAGAGGCCATGGACAAAGGGAAAGGGTAGAAACCACTAAGATAGCAGAGCTTAGTGTGTGTGTGCGTGTGTGTGTGTGTGTGTGTGCGCGCGCGCACGCGCGTGTGCTCACCAATGCGTGTGTGCAGGGATAGGAAAGATTCAATTCCTGGACTAAAAGAGATGGGGTCATAAAATACATAGATCAATAATTATTAAGTATATAAAATACAATGTATAGAAATGTTTGTATGACTCATGATGTAAATGAGAGATTGCATAAAACACAATGTTCATGAATGAAAAACAATGTGAATGAATTCTAGATGGTGAAGAGATTGAGATAGTTAACAGTTTTAGTTTGCTTGGCTCCACAATCAACACTCTTAGTACCAGCAGCCAGGAAATCAAGAGACGAATTGCATTGGGAAAGTCGGCTGTGAGGGACCTCTCAAGAGTACTGAAGAGCAACGATGTCAGGCTGGAGACTATAGCCTGATCCGGGCTATAGTCTTTGCAGTTACGTGCTATATACATCGGAGAGTTGGACAGTGAATAGGGTTGATAGAAAGAGAATTGATGTCTTTGAGCTGTGGTGCTGGAGAAGAGTGTTGAATATACCATGGACTGCTAGGAGGACAAATAGGTTTGTCCTGGAGAAAGTGAAGCTGGAATGCTCCTTGGAGTCAAGGATTTTGAAGCTTCATCTGACATACTTTGGGCATGTTGCAAGGAGGGACTGGTCCTTGGAGAGGGACATCATGTTTGGCAGACTGGAGGGGTAGCGAAGGAGAGGAAGATTTTTGATGAGATGGATCGATTCTGTGACTGAGCCGTGGGAATAAGCGTGTTTGAGATGGCTATGTTGGCACAGGATAGAACAGCATTTAGAGCTCGCTATGAATCGCAAATGACTCGATGGCACATAACAACAACAACAACATGCAAACCTATAAAAAGAAGTTTAAAAACAAACCAGAAAAGGTGGGTTTACACATAGATCTCACTGTGGACTGCAAAGGAATCAGATTGACTATATCGGTGGAAAGAATCATTGGAGAAACTCAACATCAGCAGTCAAAACTATGCAAGGTGCTGACTGTGGAACAGACCATCAATTACTCAGGTGCAAGTCCTAATTGAAGCTGAAGATTAAAACTAGTCCACAAGAATGAAAATATGACCTTAAGTTTATCCCAGTTTAATCTAAGAATCATTCTAAGAACAGGTTTGAGACACTGGACACCAAAGATGAAAGACCAGAGGAATTGTGGGATAACATCAAGGATATCATCTATGAAATGAGAAAAAGATCTTATAAATATAGAATATAAAGGGGGAAAAAACCCAAGCAAAATGGATATCAGAATAGACTATGAAAATTTCATGAAAACATCCAGAAGCCAAAACAAAAGGAAAAGATTCCGAAATAAAAAGCTGACAGATTTCAAAAAGCCTTTTGAGAGGACAAAGCAAAATATTATAATTAGTTGTGCAAAAAGCTGGAGTCAGGGAATAAAAAGAGAAGAACTCACTCATTATTTCTCAAGCTGAAAGAACTGAAAAACAAATTCAAGCTTCCTGTTGTAATACCGAGAGGTGTTATAGGCAAATTCTAGGAAGCATCAAAATAAAATGTAAAGAATATAGAGTCATTATACCAAAAATAATCAGTTAACAGTGAAAAATTTCACAAAGTACCATATAAACAAGAACCAGTGATAGTGAAGGATGAAGTTCAAGCTGCACAGTAGGCACTGGCAAAAGAGAAGGCCACAGGAATTGATGGGTTATCAAATGACATATTTGAACTAACAAACACAGCCCTAGACATGCTCACCAGTCTATGCTGGGAAATTTGGAGGACAGCTACATGACCAACTGATTGGAAGAGATCCATATGTGTTCCCCTTCCCAAGAATGGTGACCCAATAATGTGGAAATTTTTGAAAACTATCATTAACATCAGATGAAAGCAAAATATAGCTGAAGATAATTCCAAAATGGCTAGGATATATGAAAGTCACCAAGCATTGAAATCAAGTCATTGGTAACTTGTAAGTTGAATAATATAACTTTGAAGTAAAACTATAAAGGAAATGTTTGGTATTGATATCTGTGTTCCATGTCCCATCATCATTCTGAGTTTGAAAAAAACATCACAAAGCTACTTCTCTAGGAAAGCTTAGTACCAACTTGAGCTTAGCTAAATTGAGTAAATACAGAGGTCTTAGATCATGATTCTTAGTGTGCTTAATATAAGCAATCTTTTTCCTTCTGTCACCTACTTATTAGGAGATATATGGCCACTGGATTAATCCTTTTATTGACAAACTAAACTCAGTCATATTCATGTTCATATATTCCTTAAGACCACTAATTTATAGCCAGTCTTCCTGGCAAGAACTGTCTAGACAATTTTCAGCCAGTCTACATTTCCATTTTTTTAAAGTAGTCTTCTGGGTATCAATTCTCCTCATCTCTATTCCTTAAGTTCATTTAATTTTCTGTTGTTACACATTCAATTTCCATTGACATGCCATATTATTAGGCAAGGTCCTTTGGGTTTTTAGATGAGGGGAAAAACATCAATTTCAAATGAATAGTACTTTAGGTTCTCTGTTTCTCTGAAACCTTGGGTGATGGATTTGTATTCCCCATGGCCTTTCTCTGAAATTTCTTAATAGAAAGGAACATCCTGTTTGGGAGGTTGGAGGGACAGTGCAGGAGAGGAAGACCCTTGATGAGATGGATTGCTTCAGTGATTGAGGTAATGGGGGTAAGGTATGTCAGAGACAGTAAGATTGGCACAGGATAGAGCAGAGTTTAAGGTCACTATGAGTTGCAAACTACTAGATTGCACATAACAACAACAGCAGCATTGCTTCTGTGGATTGGGTTATTACAAATTCCTCTCTTTCATGCTGGCTTTTCTCCACAGTATGTAATAGAATATCTAGTTACTCTCCAATGGAATACCAGGTACCTCATAGACCATTGCCATGATGGGCACTATGTCTCTCTGGAATGGCACAATGTCTTTCTTCTTACTTATTCAATTTTTATATTGAGCAAATCATTGGAGATAACTGAACTGCATGAAGAAGAAGATGGCATCCGGATTGGAGACTCATCAAGAACTTGTGGTGCAAAGATGAAAACCTTGCTTGCAGAAGGTGAAGAAGATTTGAAGCACTTAGTATAGAAGGCCAATGTGAATTGCATTTCAGTATCACTTAAAAAGCCCTCACCACGGACTAGTAGACAACATCATGAAAGAAAGAGAAAAGACTACAGTCATCAATGACTTCATTTTACTTGGATCTATACCTATGGTATCAGCAGTGGTGAAATAAAAAGATGAGTTGTATTGAGGAAATCTGCTGTCAAGGCCCTCTTTAAAATGCTAAAGATTCTGATTTAAAGACTAAGGTGTGCCTCAAGAAATGCTATGTGTCTGAAAGTTAGACTATGAATAAGGACAACAAAAGAAGAATTGATGACTGACTTGTGTTGGAGGAGAGTACTGAGTGTGAGACTACAAAAAGAACAAACAGATACGTACTGGAGAAAGTACAGTCAGAGTGCTCTTTGGAGGCAAGGATGGTGAAACTTGGTCTCACATACTTTGAGCATGTTGTCTAGAAAGGCCAGTCTTTGGTAAAGGACATCATACTGGGAAATATGGAGAGACAGAGAAAAAGAGGATGACCCTTAACAAGATGGATTGACAGCATAACAATGGGCTGAGCATAACAGAGATTGTGAGGGTGGCACAGGGTAGTGCAAAGTTCAGATCTGTTGTTCATAAGATTGCTGTGAGTCACAGTCAACTTGACAGCACCTAACAACAGCAGCAATTGACTAAAAATACACTTTCTCCATTTTTCTTCACAAACATTAATTTCAGTCCATTTGTTCATTTCAAGGGAAGATAATAATGCAATTTCCAGTTTTGTCTTGTTTTTCCATCACTCAGGTCCTAAGAATGCTCACAGATAAATGTTTAGTACACACAAGATTTTCTAACTGTCCTCTTCTACTTTTGTCTCCCTCCTACCTCCAACTTCATTTTTAACAATCATTTTTTTCTTCTCCCTGAGTTTTTACTCTGGTGATATTTGGATATCGTTTCCATTTCTGGAACCACATTTTAAAAGAAAAACTGTTATAAAGTTGAATGTCAACTCATAGTAACCCTGTTAGACATAGCAGAACTGTCCCCATAGGGTTCTCATGGCTGCTTATTTATTTTTTAAGGATCAGGACAATGAACAAATTGCCCTGGAAATAATTCATCGTTATGTGGAACTCCTTGACAAGTATTTTGGCAGTGTGTGTGAACTTGACATAATCTTTAATTTTGAGAAGGCATATTTTATTTTGGATGAGTTTCTTCTGGGAGGGAAAGTTCAGAAAACTTCTAAGAAAAATGTCCTGAAAGCGATCGAGCTGGTGGGTCTGCTGCAGGAGCCATGTCATAAATATTTTAATATCCCTGTATACTAACTGACTACTCATCAAATATGCAGAATTTCACAGAAGAATATACTTAAGAAAGAAAACATCCTCAGATTGGTGACACTGCCATTCTTAGTTATCTTGTTATAATAGTTATATAATATTTTACAACCAATACCTTTACAATTGTATTTTTTAATTCTGTTCCAATCCTCAGCTCTTTTCATTCTGAATAAGGTTGTAGCTTATATCTGCTCCAACTGATTTAATTTCTTCTCTTAAAATAGATAAGACCTATCAATGTCTTGAGTAATTTTTCATCTTAAAAACATATATGTTATTAACAAGCCATCTAATTAATCTCCTGAGAGGAATATGTTTACCAAAGAAAATAGAGCTAGGACACTAGGTTAAAATAAGCAGTGCAGTAACATGTAATATGGTTTAGTTTTCAAGTGGTGACATGTTTTAAAGAAAATGAAAGCTGTACTGAATGTCAGTCACATCACATCCTGTATAAGCCCATGTGTCCTATGTGGAAATAAGACACGAGCCATCAGTAAATAATATTGAAAACACTCCATGCTTTAGCCATTTTGTGATGCCAAAGTTAGAGAGTCACATATGTACAGAATAATAATATCCAACAGTCCCTTTAAGAACTATCACAAAGTTAGAGCAGAAGAGATCCCCCTCCCCAGTTATCTGTTAGTAATCTTCCCAAATATTAATACTGGTTTTTAATATGGATAGTATTTTACTACTTAGCTACATACTTATATATTGCCAGTCATAATTTAATATACTTATATCTGCATTGCAGTATTTTCAACTGTGGATCAAATAGATAAGAAACTATTTATAAGCTAGAAAATCAAACTAGATTATCACCAAAGACAGGCATATGAGAATATATTTTGAATAAATGTAATAATAGGCAGGGGCACACTTTTTACCCTCTCTTTTCTCCCTCCCATTCTTGCTGTCATGCACTGCATTTGAAGACTCTGAGAGATGAGAACTTGAGGATTGTGAAGGTGAAGTATTGGGAAATATTAGTCTCTTCTATTTTTTCTCTTCACCTCCCCTGCCAAGCAATACACTATTCATATGGGTTTTCAATACTGCATACATTTTCATTGTCTCATGCCTGTTTGCTGTGGATGCTGTATGCGGAACTTGTTAACATGTTGCTTCTTGGGATCTGTATACTGCTGCTTGCTTTCAATTAGTAGTCTCTGAAAAGGCTTTCCTGGAATGTTTAAAAGTATTGCATGTAAAGTTTTTTTTATTTCATACTGGTTTTTTTACAAAGTTGATGTACATTGTTTTTCACATTGGATCTTTCCAATTTCTTTCACCAACCCCCCTCTACCCATCATATTGTATGATCTAATGATCCAATGGATTGTATGATCCAATGGCCCCCTGCCCATTCTCACTGCTCTGCTCTCACCCTCCACCCCTTTGCATCCTCATACTCTTTCTACAATAATTGTCATATATAATATTTATCCTTCTGGGACTGAGTTAAAGTCATTTAACATAATGCTTTCCAGTCCCTTCCGAGTTAGGTAGTGATTTTCGAAATATTTTCCCCTATGTGCTGCATAGTACCTTTACAGAAACAGACTGTTTTATTTTTCTCCCACAGAACAACTGGTGGGTTCAAACCCACATTATCTCTTAACATTTTAGAAGATATATTTACAAGCCAAAGTGTATATGTTGTTATTGTGTGCCGTTGAGTCAAACCAACTCATAGAGTTTATCTAGAGAAGGATAAATAGTTTAGATATGTGAAAAAAGCACCCAAACCAGGACTGATTCTTATATATTTTTTAAAAATCTGTTGCTAATTTTTTAAAATTTCCATTCATTCATTGTTGCATACTTTCCTCCCTGCCCTCCCCTCCCCCCATTCGCTTTTCTCTTTGACAAGTAAGAAAAATATTGCTAATTTGTTTGCACTTATGACTCTGTATATTTTATTATTTAGATAATGGATATTAAACTACTTTGCTAACAGAAAAATGACACACAAAAATGGGCTATGGTTTTTATTAACTCATATTGTTGTATTAGAACATGCAGGTGCTAGACATCAAAAGTTAAAATAGGGTTTTTTCACTTTTTTTGTTTTTAAGTGAAAGAGAAATGCGTATGTTTTCTCAAGGGATCATGAAATATTCTTGCTGAAGGCACTTGAGGATAGGTGAGATGCGGACTGGCTAGTTAACTTATAAATGGCGTACTCAGTACAAAGTTGTTATTAGATGCTGTTGAGTCAACTATGACTGATAGGACCCTATGAACAAAGACTGAAACCTTGGCTATCCTGCACTCTCCTCAAAAATCTCTACAGTGCTCAAGTGTGCTCTTGCAGATACTGTGTCAATCCATCTCATGGAGAATCTTTCTTTTGCTGATCGCCTATTTTTCCCAGCATTATTTGTTTTTCAATTACTTCTTTTCCTGACAACATGCCTAAAGTGTATGAGATGAAGTTTTACTAACTTACCTCTAAGAAATATCTTAGATGCATATCCTCTAAGGCAGATTTCTTTGGTTTTTTCAGCAGTCCATGGCATACTCAATACTCTTCACCAACACCATCATTCAAAGGCGTCAACTATTCTTTGGCCTTCCTTATTTATTGCTCCCATTTCACATGCATATTAAGCAATTGAAAATATAAGAGCACTTAGGTGAATCTTAGTTTTTAAACTGGCATCTTTGCTTTCTAGTGTGGAAAGTGATCTTGACTAAGTGAAATACTAGTTTTCAAATAAGAAAAATAAAATATTGGCATTATACGAGGGGTCGTAGAGATATAAAAAACATATCCCCAAGTTGAAAAACAGATGAAAATAAGTTATTAAAAGTTATTTTAACTTTAAATTTATTTGATTACATGACCTCACTTCCCCAGTGTCTTTTAGAAAACAATATCGTTTTATGTCTGTTTTGCTAGAGAACAGCAATGTTTCCTTAGAATACTTGTGAAGTCTCTATGCATGCCTCAGCAGCTGCCATCTTGTCTAGAAGAGCTTCATTTAAAACTGTGCCACATGAGCATTCTGTATGATTGATCCCATAGACACCAAAATCAATACTTTTGTCTATCTCTGAGAAAATACTATAAGCAAGAATTTTCCTTTTACCAGCTGACTTTTACATTTTTACTTTGCTCACATTTTAAAAATTCTATTTTAGATGAGGGAGAGAACTGTTTAAAAGGGATGTATGAATGGGTATTCTTGTCTTTTTACAAAAGACCAGAGTGAAGGCTGTAGAGTGGGGTGGACTTGGGGGTAGGGATTGCATAACAATGAAAGAGATTTTCTTTTACTTTTCAAGGACAAGAGTGAATTGAGGGGAGGGGGTAGACAGGGAGAAAAGTGCAACAATGAATGACTGGAAACCCTATGTCTCTGTACACTTTCATTAAAAGTAATTTTAAAAAATTCTGTTTTGCAGAATGTCACATTTTAAAAATTCTGCGGCATTTCTATTTAGCTCACACTTTAAAAATGAAAATAAAATCTGTTGTTGCTTTTATTGACCATGTTACCACTGTTTAACACGTGGCCTAGATTAGCAAAGGCTGTTTTTTCTGGAATTTTAAGAATAATGTTATTTTCTTTATATTTTGAGATAGCATTGTTTTGTGTTTTTTCTGATTAATTCCTTTAAATGATAATACAAATGCATCTAAAAAAGATTTCTGTAGGATGGAGCATGTTCCGTGAATATTAGTTTTAACATTGGCCCCAAATAGAAATATTTTCTCATACTTTTGTCCAGTTGGTGTTCAAGTTAATCATATTTAATACTTATGTTTTAATTAATGGATACATGGAATGTAAGATATGTTATAGTTTGTTCCATAATCTTCCAAATCAGTGATTTATCTTTTAAAAAATTTGTAGTGAATGCCTAAGCAAAATCTCTTAAATGAGATGAAATTTCTTTTTTCATAATGAGTTATAAAATTTGGAGGATATAAAATAAATTTACTTTACTTGCAACTGTCTAAATACCCAGACTGCTTGTTGTCTTTAAGAGTTACTTAACTGATTTAATCAATCCAACTTCTTGAATAGAAATTCCAATGTAAAGACTTGAAAAGACTTAATGATAATTAACCTCAGAGGGACCAGTATGCCTACCTTTTAATAATAAAAACTTTATAATGCCCTTTTCTATCACTTCCCTACAAAAAGAAGCTCTTTCACATTTCAAATATTGGTTTTTGCTGCTTCTACACATGGCAAATTAATTTGGCCTTTATAACGAGGTGGAATGTTTCAAATCTAAATTAACACCTTTGGCTTTATTTTCTGAGACAACCTACTTCTTACTCTCTAGTAACTTAATGGTTGTGCCATTCTATGAAGCAAAATAGTTTAATGTAATCTGACATTTATGACTTCCACATAATATCAACTGCTAAAGCTTGAAAAAGGTTTCTATTCAGGGAGGAAAAAAAATCCCAAACACCAAAAAACCAAACTCAAACTAATAAGCATGCACCCAATATTAAAATTGGGTCAGAGATCCTTTTCACTTTCATTACATATAATTTATGCCACTTGAATGAAGTTTAATAAGGTCATAAAAATGCCAGTTGTGGTATCTCATAATACTTTTTATAAACTGGTTTTACAGTCTCTCCTTTGTTCCAAAGTTCAAAGTGAAAATTGAAATGCACAGGTTGCTTAGGTGTTGTGAATTTTCCCCTGAAAAATGCAATAGTAAATATATAAATGATATACATATGTAAATGCACTTATGAATAATAATATATCTGTCTAATATGTGCTCTTTAGTTAAGAAAATATTTTTAAAATGTAAAAGTTATTAAGACATTCTTTCAGGTGTGTTTAAGAGGATAATTTTCCACTTAATATGGATGAAAACAGAGTTTAAGCAAAGGTTAGTTTTATGTTATATTCTATCCTGGCTCTTTTGTTAAGAGGAAATAAAAGTTCCCAAAATATATTTCTAGGTTGGTCAAAGTGGAACAATACTCTGAGGCACTCCTACAATAGCAGCATTGTCCGCTTTCCATGACTTCATTCTCTCACTGACCATTGCTTTACTTCCTGGCTGAGGTAAATAGGGTTTTCCCAGCACTTTCTTTAAGTCATTTTGGAGGAGATAAATAATGATTGCAATGTAATATTGTGATGGTGTTAAAATATTTCCTTCAAGTTTCAACTTTGAGCACAAGTTTCCAATAATACATAATTTTTCATTTGCGTGCTCTAACTTATGGTATTATTAAATTCTACAGCTGCACTCAGTATTTATGCATTTGGTGACCAACTCTGATATAATAATATGGAGTTAAGACTTTATATATAAGAATGAAAAAAATTCTAAACGTTACTGTTAAATCAAACATAAATATTAAATATGATTTCCTTGAACACCAATTGGACAAAAGCATGAAAAAAACAATTTCTATTTGGGGCCAATATTAAAACTAGCATTCACAGAACATGCTCCATCTTACAGAAATCTTTTTTTAGATGCATTTGTATTATCATTTAAAGGAATTAATCAGAAAGAAAGAAGTCCTTATGGCCTGGAAGATAAAGGAATTGATAGTTTGAATCCACCAGCTGCTGTGTGGGAGAAATATAAGCAGTCCCCTTTTGTATGATTTACAGCCTCTGAAAACATGCTGGAAGGTCAATCCTATTCAGGCACTTTATAGAAGTTTCAGTTAAATTGATACTTCGTAAATAAGGAAATATTCCTTAAAGATGTATATATATTTCTGATAGAAACAAGTCAAAATAAAAGGAGTATAATATTTGTACTGCTATTGTTAAGGGGTAAAAAACCAAACCCCGACCCAACAAACCTCAAACCAAACAAACAGGAGAGTTGCAGTGAGAAGAGAAGAGCTGGTTTCAGTTTAGATCTTGTGCTTACAAGGCATTTTGAATGTCTACTTCCCAGTCTGTGAAACTGATGTAATGACAATATTCTAGTACGTCTAGAAATAAAAAAATGGATGTCAGTGAAATGGAAACCACTATAATGTGTATTATAAAAATACATTATTACTAGAGTGGAACGCATATCACATATTAAAGTGATAATACTATTACATATTAAATATTTAATTACTATTTTCTGCAGAATGTCATAAAGATTCTCGTTAACTAAGTCAAGCACTTTTACTTAAGGAATATATCAAAGTTTGCACATAGAAAAGGCTCACTTTAGCACACTGGGGACCTAGGAGCAAGCATGAGAAGGAATTATCAAGAAGTTACCAAGATTTGTGACCAACAGAGCAAATGTGTAGCTCTTGGGAAAGAGATGAAAAAATTCCAGAACATTGCTTCCAAAGCAAGATTAGGACTGTTAATAGCACATCATGACTGAGTAGATTTAGAATGAGGATTGTTTCTGTTGGGCCAATCTTGCTAAACATAGTCTCCAATTCCACCCTCTCTATGGGCTCCTGCATCTGGATTTAAGATACAGTTTTGATTTCATAACAGCATTGGTCTTTAACTTGAAGGGGAGGAACACTCTCCTCAACTGCATATAAACTTTGAATTGGAAACGCCCCCTTGGTTTATAGCAGTCTGCTAGACTACCAGTGGGAGTGTAGAAAGAAGTCTAGTAAACTTTCATTGGGAAATATACTTGGAGTTATTAGATGAAACTAATACCAACAGTTATATGAGATATAAAATGGATATGAAATTCAAACCATTTGTGCTTACAAACGTTGTGATTGAAAGGGAATGTCCACTTGATCCTTAAAAAGAATTTCGTTTACTTCACACCCAATTTTCTTTTTTCTTTTTAGTCTTCTTTTAAATCTACATACTTACATCATTGTGGAACCTATTTATTAATCCTCTCTAAATAATTCTCTTTCTCTTCCTCCTTGTTCTAATAGTAGGCCCTGCAAAGTAAAAGGAAATCTGGTCATGGAGTATACTAGATGCTGGTCCACCTTAGGTTTTGACTGTTCTGGCAAAAAGTGTGCAAGGTGCTCCCACCACTAGACTAAATTGCCAGGTAAAATCCTCAGAACCACTATGGGAAGTTACACCTGGAAGCAGAGAGCTCATTATTAAGACATGATCACAGCAACAACATGAAAAGCTCTTTGTCAGGATATTATATAACTGTTTCTAAAAAACAAATTATAATGTAAACACAATGCTTAGAAGAAAACCACTCAATTTATAGGAGAAGGGTTGAACATGAGGGCTTATTGTAAACAGCATTCAGAGAGAAATCACTGAGACTCTTGGGAGCTCAACTTTCCGCAAAACCATAGTCAGGCCTATAAGGTGAACAGTTACACCTTGGAGACATCACTTAGAATAATCAACCAAATAAGATCAAAAGTCCAGCTTCTACACAGGGAAAGAGCAGAAGGCAAGAGGGGACAGAATAGAAAGATTAAGGGGAACAGGAATCACAAAGAGGTAATAGGGAGAATGTGATTATATCATAGGTATTGTTATTAGTATTATAAAGCAATGTCAATGGAAAACCCACGCTAATGTGAAACCTATACTTGGACCAAGAGGCAGTCGTCAGAACAGAGCAGGGCAACAATGCATGGTTCAAAATTGAGAAGGGTGTATGCCAGGGATGTGTCCTATCTCCATACCTTTTCAACCTGTATGCAGAGCAGATTATCCGAGACGCTGGTCTCTATGAGGAGAAGCATGGCATTAGGATTGGTGGAAGATCTATCAACAATCTGCATCATGCAGATGACACAACCCTCCTCTCTGAAACTAAGGAGGACCTCATGCACTTACTGCAGAGGGTCAAGGACTGCAGCCTTCAGTATGGTCTGAGGCTCAATGTCAAGAAGACAAAGATTGTCACCACTGGACCAATCGGTAGCATCAGGATGGATGGCGAAGAGATTGAGATTGTCACAGCTTCAGTTTGCTCGGCTCCACAGTCAACACTCTTGGCACCAGCAGCCAGGAAATAAAAAAATGTATTGCGATGGGAAAGCCTGCTGTTAGGGACCTCTCTAAAGTACTCAAGAACAACGGTGTGTCTCTGGAGACTAAGGTGCGCCTGATACAGGCCATGGTCTTTGCAATAACTTGTTATGCATCAGAGAGTTGGACAATGACTAGCGAGGATAGAAGGAGAATTGATGCCTTCTAGATGTGGTGCTGAAGAAGAGTACTGAATGTTCCATGGACTGCCAAGAAAACAAACAGATCCATCCTAGAGAGGGTTGAACCAGGCTACTCCTAGGAGGCAAGGAGTCTGGGGCTTCGTCTGACATACTTTGGACATGTTGTAAGGAGAGACAGGTCCTTGGAGAGGGACATCATGCTTGGTAGGGTAGAGGAACAGCACAGAAGGGGAAGACCCTCTATGAGGTGGACTGATTCAGTGACTGGGGTAATCGGGATGGGTGTGTCAGAGGCAGTGCAGTTGGCACAGGATAGAGCAGGGTTTGGGGCTGTTGTACATAGGGTCGTTATGAGTCGGAAACGACTCAATGGCACATAACAACAACAGATTCTAGTGATAGTAACCCTAAGAAACTTTGTCTCAAATACTTTGGGCATGTTGTTAGGGGGGGACCAGCTTGGAGAAGAACAATATTTTTGCATTATGGATTGTGGAGAGGCAGCGTAAGAGAAGAAGAACCTCATCAGAATGGACTCACATGGTGACTATAACAATGGTCTCAAGCATGTCAGAGATGGTGAGGAGTGGAGTGGGATGGGACAAGGGTAGGAAGAGGTTCAGATCTGTTGAACCTTGCTTCTGAGAGTCACAGTCGACTTGGTGGTACTAATAACAACAGTAACAATAACAATGTAATATTCCCCTTCTGGCCTGTACTATATTCTTTTTCCCCCATATTAGTTTATTTACAAAGTTAGAGTACATTGTTTTTAAGACCATATTCTTCCAATTTCCCTCATCTCCCCAACAAATTGTACAACCACAAAGTCAATCTCCCCCTACACCCCACACATACTCATTCATCCCTCTGCTTCCATCCCCACCCCCCTAGTATTCTCATATATATTCAACAATAATGGTTTCATACATTTGCCCTTGAGAGACTGAGTTAGTTTACTCAGCATAATGCTCTCTAGTTCCTCCCAAGTTAAAATATGGAACTTTTCAGGAATTTGTATGTCATCCTTGCATAGGGGCCATGTTAATCTTCTAATTTTAAAAATTTCATTCTAATTTTAAAAAGTTTCTTTTGCATTGCAAATATGTAACAAGAACGAACCCATGTTGACAATAAATGATCAAAAGAATAAACCCTTGCTCCTTTCAAATAAAATTTATTCTAATAGAGTTGGAACTGACAAATAGCTGAACCTCCTCTGGGTTTCCTATGCCATAAATCACATGGGGGAAAGTGTCTCAGCTTTCTCCTGAGGACCCACTGATGGCTTAAAATCACCAGAGCACCATGGTCTATGGGTTAGCAGTGCAACTCCTTAGGCATTATACCGAATAATTTTTCTGGATGTGTGTTACAACATCCTTACTTACTTTCAAAATGGATTTTTTCCCCAATATGAAAATTATGTGGAAACCCTTATCAGTATTTATCAGACCAAGGTTTAAGGAAATTAGTATTCAAATTTAATTATTTAATTGCCTCTCCAGTTATTTCAAGGTTCTGGTTTGAAGATGTGTTTGAGATTTTTAATGTTATTGTGTACAATGAAGTTTGAAGTGACCCATAGAAGACCCTCCAGTAGATTTTCAGAGGCAATTAATCACACAGGAGGAGATTCCCCATCTTTCACCCATGCAGCAGCTGGTGGATTTGAACTGTATGCAAGTTCAAATTGAGGCTGAAGAAAATAAAAAGAAGGCCACAGGAACCAAGATATGACCTTAAATCAATTCCATCTGAATTCCATATCATCTTAAGAATAGGTTTGAGGCACTGAACCCTAATGATTGGAAGACCAGATGAGTTGTGGGATGATATCAAAGATATCATTCATGAAGAAAGCAAAAGGTCATTACAAAAACAGAGGGGAAATAAAAGAAAAATGAATGTCAGAAGAGAACAGATAAATTTAAAGGGCAGCTCAGGAGGGCAAAACAAAGTATTACAATGGGATGTGTAGAGCTGGAATTGGAGAATAAAAAGGGAATAACTGCATTTCTCAAACTGAAAGAACAGAAAACAAATTTGAACCTCATGTTACAATATTGAAAGTTGGTGTGGACTATATATTGAATGACCCAGAAAGCATCAAAAGAAGATAGGGGGAATATACAGAGTCACTGTACCAGAAAGAATTGATTGATACTGAAAAAAATTTCAGAAAGTACTATATGATCAGGAATCAATGATCATGAAAGAGGAAGTAGAAGTTACATTGAAGGCATTGGCAAAAAATAAGGTCCTAGGAATTGATGGGATACCAATTGACTTGTTTCAATTAACAGATACAGCCTTAGATGCACTTATCAGTCTAAGCCAGAAAATCTGGACAAGAGCTGTCTGGCCAATGCATTGGAAAAGGTCCATATTTGTTCCCACACCGAAGGAAGATAATCCAACTGAGTGTGGAAATTATTGAACAACATTGATATCACATGCAAGCAAAATGCTGCTGAAAAATTACTCAAAAATGGCTTGGAAAATACATAGATAAGTAACTGCCAGAAGTTCAAGCAGCATTTAGAAGAGACTGTGATAAAAGGACTATCATTGCTGATGTCAGATGGATTCTGGCTGAAAGTAAGGAATACCAGAGGAGTGTCTATGTGTGCTTTATTGACTATGCAATGACATTTGACTGTGTGGATCATGATAAGTTGTGGCTCACATTGAGAAGAATGGGAGTATTAGAACACTTAATTGTGCTCATGTGAAACCTGTACTTGAAGCAGAAGGTTGTTGTGCGAACGGAGCAGGAGAGCACTGCATGGTTTGGAATTGGGGATGGAGTGTGCCAGGGTTGTATTTTCTCTGCATACCTATTCAATTTTCATGCTGAACAAATTATCTGAGAAGCTGAACTCTATGAGGAGGAGTGTGAGATCAGTATTGGAGGAAGACTCATCAATAACCTGTGTTATGAAGGAGACACAACCTTGCTTGCTGAAAGTGAGGAGGACTTGAAACACTTGTTGCAGAAGATCAAGAAATACAGCCTTTTGTATAGATTGCATCTCAATCTGATAGACATAATCATGATGGATGGAGAGGAGTTTGAAACTGTCAACAACTTCATCTTGCTGAATCCACAATTAACATCCTTGTTATGGAAATAAGGAGACACATTGCACTGGAAAAATCTGCAGTTAGGGTTTGTGGTTTTTTTTTTCAAATTATTGAGGGGTAGTAACATCAGTTTGAGGACTAAGGTGCATTTAATTCAGATCAAAGTTTTTCCAATTATTAGCTGTGCATCTGAGAGCTGGACAATGAATAAGGATGACAGAGAAAGAATTGACATCTTTGAGCCGTGTTGTTGGAGAAGAGCACTGAACATCCCATGGACGACCAAGAAAATGAATGGGTATGTCTTGGAGAGGGTGCAGCCAGAGGGCTCTTTGGAGGCAAGAATGATGAGTCTTTGCCTCATATAATTTGGGCATGTTACTAGGAGGGGCTATTCCTTGGAGAGGGACATGATGTTGGGAAGAGTGAAGGGCCAGCGAAGGAGAGGAAGACCCTCAACCAGGTGGATTTATATGGTGACTGCTGCAATGAGCTCTTGTGTGTAAGGAAGTGTGAAGATGGTGCTGGATAAAACAGGGTTCAGATCTTAGGGTTCATAGCCTTTCTATGAATTGTTCTCAACTTCATGTCACCTAACAACAACATCGTCATCAACAACTACCTTTGGGTGACCAGTGAAACTCCAACTAGGCAATCAGAGAGATCAAATACTGAAATCCTGACATTTTCAAATCTCCAAATGGCACAATACTGAAGCCAACATTGTGAAGAAAAATCATGAGGTATATCCTGCAATTGACAAGAAACAAGTTCTTTCCTGTATAGAAGCCATATCTTTATTCACTTGCCTGAGAACATCATTTTGACTCTAAGCTCAAGGAAGAAGAATAAACAAAAGGAAGCTGAATGAGAACTTGAACTTAGTGAATCTTTAGAATAAAAGTATCAGAACAGAAATAAGAGGTGCTCAAGTAGAAACCTTATTATAATTATTTTATTTCAATCATGGTTTGGACAACAGTGTAGTAAGATTTAAACAGCACGGGATTTTGGATTCAGAGACATGTAGGTCAATCCTGAGTTTTGACAATTGCAAGATGGTACTTGGGGAAGAAATTAACCTCTCTGAGTCTTACTTTCCTATCTTTGCTGTTGTTGGTTGCCATCAAGGTGGTTCTGACTCATAGTGGTCCATGTGACAGGTTCAAAGTCAAGTCATTGCTGTCAAACCAAAACTGACTTACAGCTGACCTTCCAGGAGGTTTTCAGAAGTGATAAACTACACAGGGATAGATTGCCTATCTTTCTTCTTTGGAGTGGCTGGTGGATTTGAAGGGTAGAAAGGTGTGGCCTTTCATTTAGTAGCACGTCTCTTCTTCACTGAGGTCCTTTGTGACAAATTATTGTTGTTTTTAGGTGCTACAGGGTCGGCTATGCCTCACAGTGGCACCATGAACAATAGATCTGGATGTTGCCCTATCCGCACCTTCCTTACAATCTCTGTCATGCTTAAGCCAATTATAGTAGTCACAGTGTGACTTCATCTCACTGATGCTCCTTCTCCTCCTCCTCCTCCTCTTTCTCCTCTTCTCTCTCCCTCCTCCACACCAAGCATGATGTCTTTCTTGCCTAAAATAAATGAGATTGAGTTTCCCATCTCTTGCTTTAAGGAGCATTCTGGTCGCCTTGCTTCTAAGATTTTGTATTTTTTTGGCAGTTCATGGCATACTCAATACTTTCGGCTAACATCACAAGTCAAAGGCATCAGTACATTGTTGGTCTTCCTTATTCATTATCCAACTTTCAGAAGCATGGGAAGCAAATGAAAATGCCATAACTTTGTTAAGGCACATGTTTGTCTTTACTATGGCATTCTTGCTCTTTAGTGCTTTGTAGATGCTATTGACAGCAACACATTTTTTAAAATTTTTAACTACTGTTACCATGGCTGTTGATTATAAATCCAAGTAAAATGAAATAATTGACAACTTTGATCCTTTCTTTATCATGATATTACCTATTGGTTCAATGGTGAGGATCTTTATTTTCTTGGTGATGAGATGTAAATTATACTGAAGTCTGTAGTCCTTTTCTTCCACAGTAAACACTTCAAAACTTCTATACTTTCTGTATGCATAGTTGTGTCATCTGCAAAATTCAGGGTATTGATGAGTTTTCCTCTACTCCTGATTCCACCATTCTTCCTCATATAGTACAGCTTCTGGAATCCTTGTTCAGCATACATATTTAATAGGTATGAAGAAAGGATACAATCCTTGCATACCTTTCCTGATTTCAAAGCCATAACAAGAGAGATAGAATTACTGATGTCAGTTGGATTGTGGCTGAAAACAGAGAATACCATAAAGATATTTACTTGTGTTTTATTGATTATGCAAAAGTATTTGACTGTATGGATCATAATAAACTATGGATAACATTGAGCAGATTGGGAATTCCAGCACACTTAATGTGCTTATGTGAAATCTGTTCATAGATCAAGAAGCAGTTGTCTGAATAGAACAGGAAAACACTAGATTTGGCAGATTATAATGTGGTTCTTGGTTGTCAGCAGATTGTCAGTACTTCCAGAGAAGTACTGCCTTTGTGGTTATCAAATCAACTCCCTATCAACTAAGTCACCAGAGTTCAGAGTTTATAAGGAAGTTTCTCAGCTATAGATAAAGTTTTCTTTGAAAAAGCTGATTTCCAGGCTTTTATCCAACAGAGCCACTAGAAGAATTCAAGCTACCAACCTTTTGCTGAAGGGATGCAGTAGAGTTTAAGAATGTAAGACTGAAAAAAACTGGATGAAATATGTTTACGGCATTGAAGTCTATGGGGGAGAGAATAGTCTAAAAGTATATTTTAGGGCATTATTTTTATCGTAGGAGTATGCA
>NW_006399861.1:6461751-6471918 GCF_000299155.1 Elephantulus edwardii
GGGTGCAACAATGAATGAATGGAATCCCAACATCTCTGTAGATGTTCATTGAAATGAAAAAGAAACAAACTAAATAAAAAAAAATTCCAGAGTGAATGTAGATGTGCTTTTCTTCTTTTTAGGTCTGTCAATTTTTGTTATCCATAGATAAATATACAGCTATGTAATTATTGAAGTTCAAGTTTATGATTTTTGTGCATTTCTTAAAGTTTAACCCTTTAATCATTATGAAGAGTATTTTCTCATTAGTGATATTTCTTGATTTAAAGTTTATTTTATTAGTTAAAAAAAAGAATGTTCATTTTTCAAGAAGGTATGCCTGCTGTTATTTATGAGAAAATGTTACAAACTTGTTGTACAGTACAAAGAAGAGATACCCCAGCAACTTGTCCAGCTGCCTCCACACACAAAATCCTCCTTTTCAGTCACCAAAACCCTTCAAGCTAAAAAGGTCAGGGTAATGACCCCTCTGGTCTTTCTGAACTGGTCCCAAGATTCATCAGATAATTTTAAGTCTCAAATGCTGATATAGGCTCTCATGCTCAAATACTTTCTTTCAGTTACCAGAGATTGCCTGAATCTTGTGATTTTTTTTAAGAAGATAAGAAAAGAAAAAATAAATTGCTAAAATCTGATCATGTGAAAATGACATAGAAAAATATTCTAATCTGATTTTCCTCTTTACAGGGAAGTATTGACAGAATGTCTATCCTTTCTTACATACTTCTGTCTTTAAAGATCCTAAACTTTTTGAAATAAAACTGAAAGTAAGCAGCACAAAGAAAAAAATTCATAAAAAAATCTGAGCTTCAATTGAAAAAGCAATTCTGAGAACATGTTTACATAGTCCTTTAAAATAACAGACCCATAGAATTTTCCAGTTGACTGTCCCTGATAGTCAACTGGAAAGATAATGGAACATTTATTTACACTTGTTGATGTCTTACTGTCAAAAACTGTCCTCTTGATTTAAAATGTTTATAAAACACAGTGATTCACCAGAGCAAGGGTAGTTTTCACACCATTAATTAGTGAATGTGCCCTGAGAGAATCTCAGTGACAATTTCATAGTAAGCTGAATGCCTTTTGCTAAGTCGCAGAGTGCTAAGCAAGTTATCTTTTCCATAGGTCATGATGGAAACTATTTTTATGTAAAATTTAGTCACAGCCTCTTTTTTTAGAAATTATTACATTAATGTCATATTCATGCCTAAACTCAACCAGTTCCAGTTAAGTACATTCTGACTCACAGTGGATCCTATGGGTCCTGAGTAGAATTGCTCTGTATTGGTTTCAAGACTGAACTTTTGGAAACAGACTGCCAGGCTTTTATTTCAAGGTGCTTTTGGATGGGTTTGAACTACCAACATTTCAGCTGATGGTAGAATGCTTAACCAATGCATACAAAGACTCCAATTCATACCTTGTGGAAGATAAATCAATTGGGTTTTAAAAAGATTTTATAAGCGTAATGCCCAACAGTTGTTGTTGTTGTTATGTGCCATTGAGTCACCTGCAACTCATAGCAACCCTATGTACAACAGCTCTGAAGCGTGTCTTGTCCTGAGCCAGTCTCACTGACTTCGACACACCTACCTCATTGCAACTGCATCAGTCCATCGCACTCTGAGTCTTCATGTCCTACCCTGTCCCTCCACCCTTCTGAGCAAGGACCAGTTTCTCCTGGCCTGGCCACATGCCCAAAGTATGTGAGATGGAGCTTCAAAATCCTAGCTTCCAAGAAGAAAACTGGTTTCACTCTCTCCACGCCAAGCCTATTTGTTTTCTTGGAGGTCCATTGTATGTTTAAGACTCTTCTCCAGCACCACAACTCAAAGGCATAAATTTTTCTGTCATCCTTAGTCATTGTTCAACTCTCTGATCCATAGCAAATAGTTGAGATGACCAGCTCTCTGATGCATAGCAAGTCATTATTCAGCCCTTTGATACATAACAAGTAACTGGGAGAAGCCAAAGCCAAGGGAAGAAATCAAGAAGTTAAGGAGCTGAATAGAAGATTTCAAAGGTCAGCACAGGAAGACAAAGCAAAGTATTATAATGGAATGTGCAAAGAACTGATGTCCAAAAATCAAAAAGTCTGAACTCGCTCAGCATTTTTTAAGCTGAAAGAACTAAAGAACAAATTCAAGCCTAGAGTTGTAATACTTAAGGTTGCTATGCACAGAATATTGAATGATACAGGAAGCATTAAAAAAAGATGGAAGGACTATACAGAGTCACTGTACCAAAAAGAACTGGCTGACACAGAAGAATTTCATGAAACAGCATATGAGCATAAAACAATGGTGATGAAAGAGGAATTTCAGGCTGTTCTACAGAACTTGGCAAAAAATGAACACCAGGAATTAATGGAATAAAAATTGACATATTTCAGCAAACAGTTGCTTCCCTGGGTATGCTCACCCTGTTTTGCTGAGAAATCTGAAGGACAACTACCTGGCCAATTTACTGGAAGAGATCCATATTTATTCCTATTCCAAAAAAAGGTGTCTCAACAAAAGGTGGAGTATCACTAACATCACACACAAGCAAAATCGTGCTGAAGATTATCTGAAGAAGACTGACAAAGTACATTGACACCTGATAGTAGAAGTAGTAAACTGCTACAGAAGAGGAGCCAATACTTCTATGTGCATGCTTTTCTTCTCTTAAGGATAAAAGTGATAATCCTCACCTTTTGCATCTGAGTTGGACTTCAGCAACAGATTAAAGCTAATGGTCCTGCTATTACTGTTACTTTGGGAAGTAGACTTTAAGTGACTCAAAAACTTATACTATGTCTCTCTTGAGACATCTTGTATGATGTTTGGCTTTCTTAGTGAATGCAGATGACACAACCTTGCTTGCTTAAAATGAGGAAGACTTGAAGCACTTGTTGCAGAAGATCAAAGAATGCAGCCTTCAGTATGCATTGCACCTCAATGTCAAGAACACAAAGATTTCAAGCCCTGGACCAACAGGCAGCATCATGATGAATGGAGAGGAGACTGAAATTGTCAACAGCTTCATCTTGCTTTGATCCACAATTAAAACCCTTTGTACCAGCAGTCAGGAAATAAGTAAACACACTGCACTTAAAAAACCTTCAATTAGGGACCTTTCTAAATTATTGAGGTGTAGTGATATCAGTTTGAGGACTAAGTTGTGTCTGATTCAGGCCATAGTCTTTATGATTACTTGTTATACATCTAAAAGCTGTATAATAAATAAGAACGACAGAAAAACAATTGATGCCTTTGAGTGTTGGAGAAGAACACTGGACATTCCATAGATGAACAGGAGAACAAACAGATATGTCTTGGAGATGGTGCAGCCAGAGTAATTTTGGGGACAAAAGTGATGAGGCTTCACCTTACATGCTTTGGACATGTTACTAGAAGGTTATTATTATGCTATTTTTTTGAGAAGGACATGATATTGGCAAGAGTGAAGGGCTGGTGAAGGAGAGGAAGACCTTCAGCCTGGTGGATTAACATGGTGACTGCTGCAATAGGGTTGTTTGTGTGTGTGTCAGGAAGTGTGAGAATGGCAGAAGATAGAACAGGGTTCAGATCTTTTGTTCATAGGGTCTGTTTGAGTCATACTTGACTTGACAGCACCTAACAACAGCAACAAATATGGAGAGGGAGAGAAAGAAGGAGAGGGAGAGGGAAGAAGGAAAGGAGGGAGGGAGGGGGAGTGAGAGAGAGAGAATGAATGAATGAATGTGGAGCACAGTTATGCAGAGAAGTGAGACATATCAGCTGATAAGAAATATGAAAACCTTAGATATATTAGTGAGGTCGTGTTATAGGCTGTTGCATCACACAGGAGCTTCCATATGAATGAAGCCCCATGAATGGGCTCACTAGACATTATGTGGAGTAAAAGAACAACCCAGTTTAGCTCTTAAATCAATGCACAAAAGATGAGAAAGAAAAAATGTCTCAGTGAAAAAATAAAAATGAAAGGCTTTTATTGTTATGTACTGTCGAGTCTAAACCAACTTATAGCTGATAGTGAGTTTTCAGAAGCAGTGAATTGCAGTAGAGGAAATTATTGATCCTTCTTCCAAGGAGCAGCTTGTGGATTTGAACTGAGTGGCTTTGGGTTGGCAGCACAACACCTTACCACTAAACCATCAGTCCTTAAACTTCTATAAATTACATAGACATGTTAAAAATTATCACAAACGTGATAATCACAACAATACCTAAAATCTATAAGGTGTATTTTCCCAAAGGAAAAATTATTTGGCTACATTATAATAGACTTCTCCCCATTATTTGGCATGTTTAGTCACATACCCAACTTTTGCAGTAATTACTTGTGACTCTGGCTAAGAGCAGATCTGCTTTTCCTCAGATCAGTCTAAAAAAATGTACATATAGCAAACATATGTCATTCTTGTACATCTCAGCTCTCATGCCAATAATTAGGCTGAAGACACAATGCCCCCTAGCAAAATTGGTGGAGGAGCTTAGCGATGGATGGTTAGCTGGGTTTCACATCACTCAGAAAAAAACATAAGGCTCTGTGGTGGGCAATAACAAGTACTCTGCCAGGTGCACACTGGTTAGTTTATTCCATCAGAAAACATGTCAGGACATGGCATCTAGTTATGTGTCATGGAATGGGAATCTTAAATCTGATAATGATAAGGCAGTAATGCAGAAAAGAAGTATGACAAAGAATCTGACATTAATGAAGTAGTGTAGTGTACTATATCGTAAGGTTATATTCATCCTCTACACCCGTTGTCGTTGTTGTTGTTATTATGTGTCTTCGAGTCACTGGCGACTCACACTGACCCTATGTAAAAGACCCCTAAACCCTGCTCTATCCTGTGCCAACCTCACTCTCTCTGACACACATACTTCCATTACCCCAGTCACTGAATTGGTACATCTCATTGAGGGTCTTCGCCTCTTGATCTGTCCCTCTAGCCTCCCAAACATGATGTCCCTCTCCAAGGACTGGTCCCTCTTTGCAATATGTCCAAAATATGTCAGATGAAGCTTCATATTCCTTGCCTCCAAGGAGCAGCCTGGTTTCACCCTCCCCAGTATAGAACTATTTGTTCTCCTAGCAGTTCATGGTATATTCAACACTCTTCTCCAGCACTACAGCACAAAGACATCAATTTTCCTTCTATCATCCTTAGTCATTGCCTAGCTCTCAGATGCATAGCATGCAATTGTAAGGACTGTGGCCTGGATCAGGTGCACCTTAGTCTCCAGCCTGACATCCTTGTTCTTCAGTACTCTAGAGAGTCCTTGACAGCTAACTTTCCTCAATGCAATTCGTTCCCTGATGTCCTGGCATTATCAAGAGGGTTGATTGTGGAGCTAAGCAAACTGAAGCTATTAACAATCTCAATCTCTTTGCCAATTGGCCAGTGGTGAGAATCTCTGTTTTCTTGAAGTTTAGCTTCAAACCATATTCAAGGCGGCAGTCCTTGACCTGCAGCAAGTGCTTCAGGTCCTCCTCAGTTTCAGCAAGCAGGGATGTGTCATCTGCACAATGCAGGTTGTTGATGAATCTTCCACCAATCCAGATATCACATTCTTCTTCATACATCTCTGTGTCCCAGATGATCTGTTCTGTATATAGATTGAAAAGGTATGGAGACAGAATACATCCCTTGTGGACACCCTTCACAATTTTGAACCATGCAGTGTCTTCTTCTTCTGTTCTGATAACTGCCTCTTGCTTCAAGTATAGTTTTCACATAAGCACAAATGTTCTAGGATTCTCATTCTTCTGAGTCAGCCACAGTTTGTTGTGATCCACACAGTCAAAAGCTTTTGCATTGTCAATGAAACACAGATAGACATTCCTCTGGTACTCTCTGCTTTCTACCAAGATCCATCTAACATTAATTATGTTGTTGTTTAATGTTGTCGAGTGTTAGATGACTCATAGCGACCCTATGAACGAACAGCCTGAGCACTGTTCATACATAGAGTTTCCGGAGGCAAGCCATTTCAGAAGTGGATGCCGCTAAAACCACGACCTCTTCTAAACCTAGCCTGCACATCTGGCAGTTCTCTGTTTGACATGTTGCTCTAGTCGTTCTGGATAATTTTCATCAGAATCTTGCTTGCATGCGATATTAATTACATTGTTCGGTAATTTCTGCACTCTAAATGGTCACCTTTCTCTGGGAGGAAAATAAATTATCTCTTCCAGTCAGTTGGCCAGGTGGCTATTTTCCAGATGTCTTGGCTCAATTTAGTGAGCACATCCAGGGCAGCAGCTGTTTGCTGAAATATGTCAATTGGTATGCCATCAACTTCTCAAGTATTTTTTTTGCCAATTTTTTTTTCAAAGAAACTTGAAGTTCTTCCATCATCACCACAGGCCCTTGCTCATACGTTGTTTCATGAAATTCTGTGTCAGCCCATTCCTTTTGGTGCAGTGACTTTGTATACTCCTTCTATCTTCCTTTAATGCTTCTTAGATCATTTAACACTCTGCCCAAAGCATCCTTAAGTATTCCACTCATGGCTTGAATTTGTTTTTAAATTCCTTCAGTTTAAGAAATGCTCAGAGTGTTGGGCCCTTTTGGTTTTCTGACTCCAGCTCCTTGCACTTTTCATTTTAATGCCTTGCTTTGTCATCCTGAGCTTCCCTTTGAAATTTTCTGTTCAGCTTTTTAATTTTTTTATTTCTTCATTTAGCTTTGGCTTTTTGGCGCTCTGATGCAATGTTCAGAGTCTCATCTGACATCCATCTTGTTTTTTTCTTCTTTTTTTTGCCTTTGTAACTTTATTTTGCATTGTACATGGACAATATTTTTTTATATCCTCCCACAGCTCATTTGGTCTTTGCTCATTGGTGTTCAAGGCCTCAAACCTGTTCCTGAGATGGTTTTGAAATTTCAGTGGGACAGACTTAATGTCAAATTTTGGTTCCTGTGTATTTGATTTTATTTTCTTCAATTTCAGCTTGAACTTGCATATAAGTAGTTGATGGTCTGTTCCACAATCAGCACCTGGCCTGGTTTTCACGTCTCATATTGAGCTTCTCTAGTGATTCTTTCCGGAGATGCATTCTATTTGATTCCTATGCATATCATCAGGTAAAAACTGTGTGTAAAGCCTGCATTTTTGTTTCTTATAAAAGGTATTTGCAATGAAAAAGTCATTGAATGTGCAGAATTCTATCATTCTGTCTCCAGCCTCATTTCTGTCACCAAGTCCATGTTTTTCAGATACTGATCCTTCTTCCCTGTTCCCAAGCATTTGCATTCTAGTCACCCATGATTATCAATGCATCTTGATTGCATATTTTATCAATTTCTGACTGCAAAAGTTGGTAGAAATCTTCTATATCCTCCTCTTTGGCTCTAGTTGTCGGTGCATATATTTGAGTGATAGCGGTATTCACTGGACTTCCTTCTATGTGTATGGATATCATCCTGTCACTTACCACACTGTATTTCCTGATGGATCTAGAGATTACTTGTTTAATTATGAAAGCAACCCCATTTTTTCCTTACTTTTTCATCCTTGTAATAGTAGAGCAGATGATCATCTGATTCAAAATGTCACATGCTAAGCCATCTCACTTCACCAATACCGAATATGTCAATATTTATGTTTTCCATTTCTTTCTTGACAAAGTCCAATTTTCCAACATTCATGCTTCTCACATTCCACGTTCCCCCAGTATCTGCTTACAGCTGTTCCTCCTTCTTTGTGTTTCCATTTCTTCAGTTGCCATGTCTGCTAATCTAAGTGTGCTGTATTGTATATAGAGTTTTCAAAGGCCTGTTATTTCGGAAGTAGATAGCCAATTCTTCTTCCTAGTCTCTCTTATTTTTTCATTTATAATAGTATCTGACAGACAAGCACTTTATAGAAAGGAGCAGATGAAAGACATTTACCCAATTAGAGAAATGACTGATAGATTGATTCAGTGTTGCTACCCACCCTTGCCACTTGTGTCTTAATCTACCCCTTTCCCTACTCTACCAGCATCTCTTTCTACTTCTGCCTCCACAATTCAACACCTCTCTCTCCTTAACCAGTCCTTGATATGACGACTTAAGTCTCAAGCTGTCGGGGTTTCTATAATTCCAAACACCTCATACTGCTTCCAGTTTCTTATGATACGGCTAGTATCCCTTGAATGTAAGAGTCTCTAAGTACTATTCAATCTATATTGTTGTTGTTATGTGCCATTATGTCACCTGTGACTCATAGCAACCATATGTACAACAGCTCTGAACCCTGCTCTGTTCTAAGCCAACATTATTGTCTCTGACACAATTACCCTCATTACCCTAATCATTGAGTCAATCCATCTCACCGAGGGTCTTTCTCTTTTGTGCTGTCTCACCACCCTCTCAAACATGATGTCCCTCTCCAAGAAATGGACCCTCCTTGCAACATGCCCAAAGAATGTCAGACAGAGCCTCAGAATCCTTGCTTCCAAGAAGCAGCCTGGTTTTACTCTCTCCAGGACGAACATGTTTGTTCTCCTAGTAGGCCAAGGTATATTCAATACTCTTCTCCAGCACCACAGCTCAAAGGCATCAATTCTCCTTCTACCACCCCTAGTCATTGTCTAGCTTTCTGATTCATAGCACATAATTGTGAAGACCATGGCCTGGATTAAGCACACCTTAGTCTCCAGACTGACATCTTTGTTCTTCAGTACTCTGGAGATGTCTCTGACAGTAAACTTTCCCAATGCTATTAGTATTTTTATATCCTCAATCTATATGCTGAGAAAATTATTCAAAAAGAAGGACTCTGTGAAGAATATGGTGGCATCAGGATCAGATGAAGGCTTATCAATAACTTACAATATAAAAATGGCACAACCTTGCTTGCTGAAAGTGAGGACTTGACACATTTAATACAGAAGATCAAAAAATACAGCTTTCTATATGAATTGCATCTGAACACAAAGAAAAAAAAGTTTTACCACTGAACCTATAGTCAAAATTATTATAGCTGGAGAAAATTTGAGACAATCAACCACACCATTTTACTTGGATCTTCAATCAACATCCTTGGTACTAGAAGTCAGGAGATCAGGATATGTATTGCACTGGGAAAATGAGTGGTCAAAGACCTCTCTAAATTATTGAGGGGAAATGAAGTCAGTTTAAGGACTAAGGTGTGCTGATTTATGCCATTGTCTTTTAATTCACTTGTTATGCTCCTGAGAGCTTGACAATAAATAAAGATGACATAAGAACTACTGATAATTTTGAACTGTGGTTTTGGAGAAGAGTATCCCATGAACTGCTAAAAGAACAAATAGATATGTCTTGGAGAAGTTGCAGCCAGAGTGCTCCTCGGAGCCAAGTATGATATAACTTTGTGGCTCATACGTGGCTCATGGTGTTATGAAAGGCTATTCCTTGCAAAGGGATATGCTTAGAGAAGTGGAGGGGTAGAGAAACAGAGAAAGGTTGTCAGTCAGGTGAATTGACCCAGCAACTGTAACAATGGACTCAAGTGAGTCAGAGATTGTGATGATCATGTTTGAGAATCTGTAGCTGTAAAAATTTAGATGGGATCAACTCAGCAGGATTTTCCGACCTTTATAATTTGCCAAAGACTTGCCAATTACTCAAATTGAGAAAGCACACATCCATTGTGTTATTAGATCCTCAGTATGCTTGAATATTATAATGCCTACTTGATTAACCCTTTTAGATCGCTCACCCTTAATTCAATCTTGTGGATTTTGTGAGATGTCATTGAGTTGAATTTGACTCAGAGTGACACTAGGAACATCAGAGATGAACCTTGTCCTATTTTGCACCATCCTTACCATTTCTGATACGCTAATCTCAGTGTTAAAATCATCAACTTGTTGAAGATCTTCCACTGGAAAGGACCTCTCATCAATGTTATCAGCATGTAATACAGTTTTCATGCTTGATGTTCAACTGATGTTACTAAAAAGGGGGTACCTATCTCTTTAATGGGTCTCAAAGTGGTATAAACATATAAGTAACCAAAATGCTCTTGGTTTATTCCATCCAGAAATATCTCAGAAGAAAGATCAAGCAATTAATTTCTAAGGAGTATAGCCTTGATAATTATGGAGTGCATTTCAATTCTATAACGAATAGAATAAACATGAATTAGAATGGGGTTAACATAATGGGGTGTGTGTGTGTGTGTGTGTGTGTGTGTGTGT
>NW_006399861.1:6474378-6480800 GCF_000299155.1 Elephantulus edwardii
AAGAAGTTCAAGCTGCTTTGAAGGAAATAGCAAAAAATAAGGCCCCAGGAATAGATGGTATACCAATTGAAGTATTTCAGATAACAGATGTTGGCTGAATGGGACACTATGCAGCATTAAAAAACAAGGAACTCATGAAATATGCAAAATGGATAACCCTGGAGTACATTATGCTGAGTGAACTATCTCAGTCACAAAAGGACAAATAGTGCATAGGGCCACTGTTGTAAAACAGGAGTGATATCAGGGTTGAGGGAAGACAGAGAAGGAGGGGATGAGTGATGTATACTGCATTGAAACAGATGAGGGAGAGAACTGTTTAAAAGGGATATATGTGATTGGAGTCCAGAATGAAGGCTCCATAGTGGTGTTGACTTGGGGGAGGGATTGCATAACAATGAAAGAGTTTTTCTTTTACTTTTCAAGGAGAAGAGTGAAGTGGTGGGGGGTGAAGATGGGCAGGGAGAAAAGTGCAACAATGAATGACTGGAAAGCCTAAGTCTCTGTAAAGTTTTCTTAAAATTAATAAAAAAAGAAACACAAATAGTAGTAAAAATGAAACCAAATTAACTATCATTGAGTCAATTTCAATTTATAGCAACTCTACAGGAAACACTAGAAACTGCCTATAATCTTTCCAAGGATGTACCTATTTCTTGAGAAGGCTACTACATGTTTCTTTTCTAGATTAACTTCCTGTGTCACACAGATGACACAACTTTGCTGAAACTGAAGAACACATGAGACAAATGCTGTAGAAGGTCAAGGACTGTAGTCTTCAGTATGTATTGAAGCTCAATATCAAGAGAACAAAGATTCTCACCACTGAGAAAATTGGCACCTTCATGATGGATGGAGAAAATATTGAGATTATTGATAACTTCTGTTTGCTTGATTCCACAATAAACACTATTGGTGCCAGCTATCTGGAAAGCAAAAGATGAATTGCACCGAGAAAGTCTGTTGTTAGGGACCTCTCTAGAGTACTGAAGAGTAACAGTGTAAGTCTAGAGACTAAGGTTCACCTAATCTAAGCCATGATCTTCACAATTACTTGGTATGCATCTGATAGCTGGGCAATAACTAAGGGTGATAGAAGAAAGATCAATGCCTTTGAGTTGCAGTGCTGGAGATGAGTATTGAACATATCGTGGAGTACCAGGAGAATATCCAGGTCTATATTAGAGAGAATAAAACCAAGTTGCTCCCTGGAGGCAAAGGTTTTGAGGCTCTGTCTCACATAATTTGGTATGGGGCCAGGAAGGTCTATTCCTTGGAGAGCGACATCATGCTTGTCCATGAAGGAAAGGAAGACCCAGGATAAGATGAACTGACTCAGCACCTGGAGAAATGGGATTAGGTCTGTCAGAGATGATGATACTGGCTAAGAATAGGGAAGAGTTTAGAGCTAATGAGCATTGGTTCTTTATGATTCAGACAACATAATGGCACATAACAACAACAACAGATCAACTTTTGGGTTGAAACTGCTTTTGCCAACCTTTTCATTAGCAGCTGAGTGTTTTCCCCATTCTGCCTCAAGACTTTCTTTTAGCATGCATCAGACAACTGTAAAGTTTGAAATCTTCTCATATACATAATTGCAGTATTTTTAGTTGAATAAATTTTTATCTCAAAATTAACTGTGAGTGGTATACAACCATAGTTCCTTGGCTATTTCCACCCCATAGAGATAGAAAATATCCAGTGTGTTACTGTCTCTCACTTAAAAACAAGAATAATGACTTAGTATAGCTCAATATGTGTCAAATGTCATAATGGTTACCCATGGTGGACAGTGTTTGGTGAATATCCCCGATTAAAAGAAGCTTGGGAGCAGGAGTGGCATCCACTTACAAAATAGCTTTCCTCCCTCTATGAACTTGACATCCACTTACAAAAATAGCTTGCCTCACTCTATGAACTTGGAGAAGTGATGAAAGTTACATACATGTTCAGGTCTTTCGTTCATAGGGTCACTATGAGTCATCTATGACTGGACAGCATTTAACATTAACAACAACAATATAGTTCAATAGGAATTACGTCCCAACAATATAGTTCAATACACATTTCATCTCAACCTCAAGAAAACAAAAATCCTTACCACAAAATCAGAAAGCAAAATAGTGCTAGATGGAATAAAGACCAAATTGTCATCTTATATAGATCCACAGCCAACACCCCTGGTACCAGCAGTCAATAAATCAAAAAAATGTATTGCCCTGGCAAAAGCTGCTCTTAGGGACTTATTTAGAGTACTGAAGAGTAGTGATGTCAGTTTGAAGACTAAGGTATGCCTTATCAATTGCTTGATATGCATCTGGAAGTTGAACAATAACTAAGGAAAACAGCTGAAGAATCAATGTCTTTGAGTTAAGAAGAGTACTGAATATCCCATAGCTGGCCAAGAGAACAAACAAGTTTGTTTTAGAGAAAGTTAAACTGAAGTACTCCTTGGAGACACGGATCACAAAACTCTGTCTCATACTTTGGACATGTTGTTAGGCAAGGTCATTCCTTGGAAAAAGACATCTTACTTGGAAAGGTGAAGAGGATCAATGAAAGAGAGGAAGACTCACAACAAGATGGATTATCATGGTTACTATAACAATAGCTTCAAGTGAGTCAGAGATGGTGAGGATGGGACAGGTAGGGCAAAAGTCGGATCTGTTCATGACATTGCTATGAGTCACAGTCAAATTCACGGCACATAATGTAGTTCACCACTGAAATACAGAGGATAGTCATGCATTGGACTGAGTCTCCACAAATGACATATTTAAACTCTAAGTTTTGTTCCTATATATGTGACTATTTGAAAGTAAATACTCTGAAGATACCATCAGAGAATATGAAGTCACTATTGAGTAGGATGGGTTCTAATCCCATCTGATTTTAATCTTATAAAAGAGGAAAATAGGGAGACATATAAAAAAGAATGGCCCCCTGATCATGGAGGCAGATATACACTAGTGATTTCTGGAAACACAAAATGCTAAAAAGAGACCTAAAATAGTTTCCATGAGTTTTCAGAAGTAATCAACATGATTGATGCCTTTATTTAGACTATTAGGTGCAGAACTGTGAAACAATATATTTCTACTAGTTAAAGCTATCTACTTTGTGTGATTTTGTTATGCAGCAGTATGAAGCTAAGAGGTAGATAAAATTAATCGCTAATAGAGTAGCAGTGTAGACACATTACAATTTGTTCAAAACACAAATGCAAGTGCTTCCTTTTCAAGATTCTTGCACAATTTGAAGAGGGGAATAACGTTTACATTGTAAAATGTACAATTAGCATTTACACTATGAAATTTTCCAAGCTTTGAAGAACTTATTTAGTGTTACTGGAATTTCATAAATCTTCTGTAACATGGTCTTTGTGACTCAGAGCAGAGTGTGGGAAACTCCCTGTCTAGGTAACTTTCCTGATAGAACACTGAATCACATTAGCCAGAAGAAAGACAAAGAACGAGCTTTTAATGATTTTTTTTTAATTCTTTTGTTAACTTTTTTGTTTATTCTTCACCAGCTTTTTCTTGGGTGTAGCTGAGCTGGTTGAGCCTAGTCCTACTGGCTTAAGTCCTCAACTCTAATCATTTCTCTAACTCAGTGTACTGCATCAATGATGGGTCAAGGAATGACATATACAAGGAGAATACTGATATTTTAACATTAGGGAATTTAATGCTGAGCTCATTGTGCTCCTAGAACATGCTGTTTTAGCAACCCTAAGCCAATGTGCTGGCCACAACCTTCCTTACCAGTGGCTGAAGATCTAAATTGGCTTGATGGAGTAAAAATTAACAAATTCTTACCTAAAAGAATGAATAGCTAAGAGTAACTAGAGAAGTCATGAATTGGAGAATTCTCTTGATGAAGAAGTAATAAACTTTTACATCGTCAAAGAGTTGCTTGAAATAAACATTCTTAAAACTAAATTTACAAATGAAAGAGATTAAAGTTTTAATATGATTACTATATATTCATGTTGTTAGGTGACATTGAGCTGTTTTCAACCCATAGAGAACAAAACACTATTTGGCCGTGCTTCATGTTGCAAGCCCATTGTCAATCCATTTATTGAGGATTTTCCTCTTTTCCATTAACCCTATCCTTTGCCAGGCATGATACTCCTTTCAAGGGACTGGCCCATCTTGGTAACATGCCCAAAGTATTTGAATAGTGTCATCCCATCTTTATCTCTAAGAAGCGTTTTGGTGCACATCTTTGGAAATATATTTGTTTATTCTTCTGACAGTCCACATATATTCAGTATTCTCTGTCAATGCTGATATTCAAAGGCACTAATTGTTCTTTGATCTTCCTTTTTCATTTATCCAGCTTTCACATGCAAATGAGTCAATTTTTAAAATACCAGGATTGGGTCAGGCTCACCTTAGTCCTCAAAGTGACATTATTGTTTTTTAACACTTTTAAACAGGTCCTTTGCAGCAGGGTTTCTCAATAAAATATGGCATTTGATTTCTTGACTTCTGATTCATGGGCATTGATTCTACAAGTAAAATGAAATAGTTGCTGACTTTGATTCCTCCCTCACCCCTCATTTTGTTATGATGTTACTTATTGGTCCAGTTTTGAGAATTTCTGTTTTCTTTACATTGAAATATAGTCCACATAGAAGGCAATAGTCTGATTATCATCATTAAGTGCTTCAAAACCTCTTTGCTTTCAGCAAAAAGGTTGTGTTATCTATATGACAGATGTTGATGACTCTTCCACCAATTATGATGCTTCATTCCCTCCCCCCATAATCTAGTTTCTAGGGTTATTTGTTCACCATAAAGATGTAATAAATATGATGAAATCATAGAAAGGCAATGCACAGTTTTGTTTCTTAGTCTATGTACAAGTTTCCCATGGGCACAATTATCAAGTGTTCTGGAATTGTCAATTTTTATGCTGTTATCCATAATTTGTTGTAATCCACACATTTTAATTTGTTTTCATGTTGTTGTTGTTATGGGCCGTTGAGTCACTTGCAATTCATAGCAACCCTATGTACAACAGCCCTAAATTCTGCTCTGTCCTATGCCAATCGCACCGTCTCTGATACACACATCCTGATTACCCTAGTCACTGAATCAATCCACCTCATAGAGGGCCTTCCCCTCCTGCACTGTCCCTTCACCCTCTCAAGAATGATGTCCCTCTCCAAAGACCTGTCCCTCCTTACAACATGTTCAAAGTATGCTAGATGGTGCCTCCAAAGAGCCACCTGGTTTGACCCTTTCCAGGAGGAATCTGTTTGTTTTCCTAGCAGTCCATGGTACCCTCAATACTCTTCTTCAGCACTACAGCTCAAAGGCATCAATTCTCCTTCTATCCTCCTTAGTCATTGTCCAACTCTCTGATGCATAACAAGTGATAGCAAAGACCATGGCCTGTATCAAATGTTCCTTAGTCTCCTGAGAGACACCATTGCTCTTCAGGACCCTGGAGAGGTCCCTAACAGCCGGCTTTCCCATGGAAATACGTCTTTTAATTTCCTGGCTACTGGCACCAAGAGTATTGACTGTGGAGCCAAGCAAACTAAAGCTGTGGACAATCTCAATCTCTTCACCATCCATCTTGATGCTGTCAATTGGCCCAGTGGTGAGAATCTTCGTCTTCTTGACATTGAGCTTCAATCCATATTGGAGGCTGCAGTCCTTGACCCTCTGCATCAAGCACTTCAGGTCTTCCTCAGTTTTAGCAAGCAAGGTTGTGTCATCTGCATAACGCAGATAGTTGGTAGATCTTCCACCAATCTTGATCCCATATTCCTCCTCATAGAGCCCAGGATCCCAGATACACTGTTCTGCATACAGGTTGAAAAGGTATGGAGACAGGATACATCTCTGGAGTAGGCCCTTCCCAGTTTTGAACCATGCAGTGTTTCCTTGCTCTGTTTTGATGACTGCCTCTTGGTCCAAGTATAGGTTTCTTACTAGCACGATCAAGTGTTCTGGAATTCCCATTCTTCTCAGAGTCAGCCACAGTTTGTTATGATTCACACAGTCAGAAGCCTTTGCGTAGTCAATAAAACACAAATATACATTCATCTGGTATTCCCTGATTTCTGGTAAGATCCATCTAACACTAGTTATAATATCCCTAGTACCGTGACCCCTTCTAAACCCAGCCTGGACTTCTGGCAGTTCTCTGCTGATGTATTGTTCCAGTCGTTTTTGAATTATCTTCAGTAGAATCTTGCTTGTATGTGAAATCAATGATATTGTTCTATCATTTCCACACTCAGTTGGGTCACCCTTCTTTGGAATGGGAACAAACACAGATCTCTTCCAGTCAGTTGTCCAAGTGGTTGTTCTCCAAGTTTCTTGGCACAACTTGGTGAGCACATCCAGGGCAGCATCTGTTAGCTGAAATATGTCAATTGGTATACCATCTTTTCC
>NW_006399861.1:6482666-6484900 GCF_000299155.1 Elephantulus edwardii
AAATCAATGCTATTGTTCTGTAGTTTCCACACTCAGTTGGGTCGCCCTTATTTGGGATGGGAACAAATATTGACCTCTTCCAGTCAGTTGGCCAAGTGGTTGTTCTCCAAATTTCTTGGCACAACTTGGTGAGCACATCCACGGCAGCATCTGTTAGCTGAAATATGTCAATTAGTATGCCATCTATTGCGGGGGGAAAATGAAATCAAAAGTACACATCTTTCTGGTATTTCCCACGTTCATCTAATATCCATATAATGTCAGTACTAATATCCCTTATTCTAAATTCTTTTCCGAATAAAATTTGAATATCTAGTAATACCCTGTTGACGCACTCCTATAAGTGAAGCAAGGCCTGGTGGTTGCTCAGCCTCTTTCTGGTGTAAAGTAAGTGCGTTAGTTCTACCCCAGTGGAGCTAGGCAGCAGGACAAGGAGTTGTAAGGTATGTGAAGAGTACAAAAAGAATTGGCCAACAGAGAACCATTCAGATAATAAAGGATAATCTTCAAGTTGCTCTGAAGGACTTGGTGAAAATAAGGCCCTAGGAATTGATGCATTTCAACAAATAGATGTTTGTTGTATACCACTTGATATATTTCAACAGATACAAACCTGGATTGCTTACCAGGCCGTGCCAAAAAATCTGAAGACAGATTAATGGGAAACTGACTGGAAGTCCATATTTATTCCCATTCCCATAAAAGATTATGCAATAGAATATGGAAGTTATCAAATAATATCATTAATGTCAATTGCAAACAAAATCTTGCTGATGATTTTACCAAAATTACTAGAAAGTACATCGACAGAGAACTACAAAAAACACAAGCCAAGTTTAGAAGAATTCTTGGCACAAGGGATGTCTTTGCTGATGTCAGATGGATCTTGGATGAAAGCAGAGTACCAAAAGGATGTCTATTTGTATTTTATAGACTATGCAGTGGAATTTCACTGTGTAAATCACAACATTTGAGATGAATGGAAATCCCAGAGAACTTGATTGTGCTCATATGAAACCTATATCTAGACCAAAGAGCCATTGTCCAAACAAAGCAAAGGGACCCTGCATTGTTCAAAATCAAGAAAGGAGTACACCAGGCATGTATCCTCTTTTCATAGCCTTTCAATCTGTATGCTGAGCAGGTCATTCAAGAGTCTGGACTTTATAAAAAAGAATGTGGCATTGGGAGTGGAGGAAGACTCAACAGCCTCTGTTATTCAAATGACACGACCTTGTTTGCCGGAACTAAAGAGGACTTGAGGCATTTGCTACAGAAGATCAAGTACTGAAACCATCAATACGGATTGCATTTTAACAGAAGGAAAACAAAAATTCTCACCACCAGACCAACTGGCAACAACATAATAGATGGTGAAAATATTAAAGTTGTTAATAGTTTTATTTTGCATGAATCCACTGTCAATCCTTTGTATCAGCTATCAGAAAGTCAAGCAAGTTGTATTGGGAAAACATGCTGTCAAAGACCTCTCCAGATGCTAAAGAGCAATATGTCAGTTTAAAGACTAAAGTGTGCTTGGTTCAAGGCATAGTATTCTTAATTGCTTGCTATGCATCTGAGAGCTGGACAGTGATTAAAGATGAAACAAGAAGAATTGATTGATGCCTTTGAGTTGTGGTGCTGGAGAAGAGTATTGAAAATATATAATGGACTGCCAAAAGAACAAACAGGTCTTTCCTGAAGAGGATGAAATCAGGTTGCTCTTTGGAGCTAAAGATTTTGCAACTCTGTTTCACATTATTTCTGCATGTTGTCAAGAGAGGCCAATCCTTGAAGAAGGACATCATGGTTGATATGATAGAGGGTCAGCACAGACGTGGAAGGGCCTGGAAGAGGTGGATTGATTTAGAGACTGGGGCAATGTGGTGAAATATGTCTGAGATGGTGAAGTTGTTTCTAAATATGGCAAGTTGTTATTCATAGAGTTCTATGAGTCATAGTCATCTCAACACATAACAACTACCATATGTTGTTGTTGTTATGTGCCGTCAAGTCGTTTGCGACTCATAGCGACCTTATGCACAAAAGCCCTAAACCCTGCTCTATCCTGTGCCAATCGCACTGCCTCCGACACACCCATCCCAATTACCCCAGTCACTCAATCAACCCACCTCATTGAGAGTCTTCCCCTCCTGCGCTGTCCCTCTACTCTACCCAGCATGATGTCCCTCTCCAAATACCTGTCTCTCCTTGCAACATGTCCAAAGTATGTC
>NW_006399861.1:6486300-6507632 GCF_000299155.1 Elephantulus edwardii
TCCTTGATTGTAGCAACTCGAGGTTTGAATTTGTTCCATCATAATTATTTTTAAATTTTCTTCCAAAAGATCCTACAAGTCAAACAATCTTGTAAGTGGTATAGCACTGGTATGTCCATTTGCTGTACTGAGGTAACACGAGCTTGCTGTGATGCTAAACACTGACACTGATGTGTCAAAAGTGATAATGGTTACCAATGGGAGACAGTATTTGGTGGAGCTCCCCGATTAAAACAAACTTGGAAGCAGGAGTGGCATCTACTTCCGAAATAGCTTGCCTCTGGAACTACTATGCACTTGGAGAAATGATGAAGTTACACAAGTGTTCAAGTATTTTGTTCATAGGGTCACTAGGAGTCATCTACAACTCAGTGACACCTAACAACAATAACACAACAACAACACTGCTTCTATGAGTAGAACTGTGCTCCACAATGTTCTTAATAGCTGGTTGTTTGTTTTTTTATTTTTTTCCTCAGAAGTGTATTTACAGGCCTTTTCCCCAAAGTGAGCATCTTGGACAAGACAATTTAAAAATTGGATGATCTACTCCAGGTGGTGTTTGGATTTTATGGGCTCACTTACCCATTTGACTGGAACCTCCCAGCTTTTGGTCAGCAGCTTTCTATGTTAACTACTTGTATGACTCAGATATCCAGAGAAAAGTATTAGATGCCAAAAAATAATTATACAATGAAAGTGGACTTTTCCCCTCCAATTTACTGTTTTCTTACATTTGCAATTTTTATTTCTTTATTGTCATACGTTCTGGAGGGATCTTCACCAGTGTAGTCAGTCTGTAGGGAGTTGTGTCACCTCATTAGTGACTTGAATTCACCAGCAGTTCTGAAAGAGAAAGCTGGATAATGTCTTCCCTTGTGCTTTACAGCCTCCTGTAAACTCCTGGAGTTGGTTCTGACTCAAATGCAATGAGTTTGAGTTTTGAATTTGAAGTAAAAATAACCAATTAAAAATGTTAATTGTCCTGTAAGGAGTTTGTTAATAAAATAGTTCAAGATCTATAGGAATAGTTCTGTGGGAGAAGGTTTGGTTTTGAATTTTCCTATTCTGTACAGAGATATGCTAATCAATAAACATCTGTTTAATGATAGATAGTTTGCACAAATAAATATTTTTCATTTAAAATAATCAATTATATTTATAGAAAAATATTTGATTTTGTGTCTGTCACTTAAGTGGTTAATATACTACTACTCTACTGATTTAATTTCCAGTGAATTATGTATGTACGTATGTTGTTGTTGTTATGTATTGTTGAGTCACTTGCGACTCATAGTTACCCTATGAACAACAACCCTAAACCATAACCTTATTGTCTCTGACACACCTATCCCCATTACCTCAGTGATGGAATCAATCCATCTCATTAAGGGTTTTCCTCTCCTGCACTGTTCCTCCACCCTCCTAAGTATGATGTCCCTCTCCAGGGACTGATCCCACCTTGCAACATGTCTAAAATATGTCAGATGGAACTTCAGAATCCTTGCCTCCAAGGAGCAGCCTGGCTTCACCCTCTCCAGGATGGACTAGTTTGTTCTCCTAGCACCCTAGGGTATATTCAATACTCTTCTCCAGCACCTAAGCTCAAAGGCATCAATTCTCCTTCTATCATCCCTAGTCATTTCCCAGCTCTCTGATACATAGCAAGTGATTGCAAAGATCATGGCCTGTATCAGGCTCCCCTTAGTCTCCAGACTGACATCGTTGCTTCTCACTACCTTGGAGAGGTCTCTGACAGCAGACTTTTTCCCAATGTAATTAATCTTTTAATTTCCTGGCTGCTGGTACTAAGAGTTTTGATTGTGGAGCCAAGCAAACGGAAACTGTCAACAATCTCAATCTCTTCACCATCTATCATGATGCTGCCAATCAGCCCTTTGGTGAGAATCTTTGTTTTCTTGGTATTGAGTTTGAATCCATACTGAAGGCTGCAGTCCTTGACCTTCTGCAGCAAGTACTTCATGTCTTCCTCAGTTTCAGCAAGCAGGGTTGTGTCATCTGCATAAAGTAGATTGTTGATGAGTCTACCTCCAATCCTAATGCCATACTTCTACTCATAGAGCCCAGACGCCTGGATAATCTGTTCTGCATCTAGGTTGGAAAGATACGGAGACAGGACACATCCTTGGTGCACACCTTTCCTAATTTTTAACTATGCATTGTTTCCTTGCTCTGTTCTGATGACTGCCTCCTGGTCCAAAAATAAGTTTTTCATAAGCACAATCAAGTGTTCTGGGATTCCCATTCTTCTCAAAGTCAGTCAAAGTTTGTTGTGATCCACACAGTCAAATGTCTTTGCATAGTCAATGAAACACAGATAGATATCCTTTGGTACTACTTACTTTCAGCCAAGATCCATCTGACATTAGTTATAATATCCCTAGTACCATGGCCTCTTCTAAATCCAGCCTGTACTTTAGTCAGTTCTCTGTTGATGTGCTGTTCCAGTTGTTTTTGGATGATCTTCAGGAAAAGTTTGCTTGCATGTGATATCAATGATATTGTCAGATAACTTCTACACTCTGTTGGATCACCATTATTTGGAATGGGAACAAGTATCGTTTCTTTCCATCTTCTTTTAATGTTTCCAACATCATTTAATATTCGTCCCAAAGCATCATTAAGTATTGGAACTTGAGGTTTGAATTTGTTCTTCAGTTCCTTCAGCTTAAGAAATGCTGAGTGAGTTCGGCCCCTTTGATTTTCTGACTCCAGCTCCTTACACATTTCATTGTAATACTTTGTCTTCCCTCACTGCCCTCTGAAATCTTCTATGCAACTCCTTAATATTTTAATTTCTTCCTTTTGCTTTGGCTTCTCGGTGCTCCAGTGCAATATTTAGAGTTTTTTCTAACATCCATCTTGGTGTTTTCTTCCTACTCTGCCTTTGTAATGACCTTTTGCATTCTTCTTGGATCAAGTGCACCTTCAAATCTTAGAACAAAAAATGCACTGCGAGGACAGAAGAGAGGAGCTGGGACACAACACGTAAGGCACACATAACTACTAATACCAGAAGCTTGTGGGTAAAGCCCACCTTCCAATCTTGGGGCCCCAGGGCCTTTGACCCTCGGGCCAAGAAGACAAAATTATATACCAAATCTATTGGCTTCATCAGCCTTCCCTGAGAAACTTTTGTAGTATGAATTGAGGAGAAGATGCCCTAAGGCACAATCCTGGAGCAGAAGTTCAAAACTCCTGAAGTAAAGAGATACTGTTTTTAGAGGAAGAAACTGGCAGCAGCTTGAGGCATTAGGAATCACAGAATCCAGAAAGATTGATATATAGGCCATTACATCAAAGGATGTTGTTGTTGAATGGAGTAGGTGGAAATAGATGTCAATGCTGGTGGAGCAGGAAAAAGGTTGGGTTAAAATATACCTGGCAAGTGGGGGACAAAACAGAGTCTATTGGGTTTTTTCCTAATACTGGGAAATATCTTTAATCTGCTCTTTGCAAAATGCTTGTCTGTCAGATAATGTTCCAAATCTGAGCAATCTAATTAAGACATACTAGAAAGAAGGATTGGCCATACACTTCTGAAATAGCAGTCCTTTGGAAACCCTATGTACAATAGAACACACTTAGACTTTCAGATATGGCAACTGAGGCTGAGCCTTCAAGTATGGGAACAAATAGTAGGAGGAACAGCTGTAATCAGACACTAGTGACTGGAAAATGGAATTTAAGGACCATAAATGTAGGAAAATTGGATATTGCTAAGAAGGAAAAGGAACACACAAATATTGACATACTAGGTATTGGCAAAATGAGATGGATTGGCATGAGACATTTTGAGTCAGAGGATCATAGGATCTACTATGCTGGAGACAAACAAGTGAGAAAAAAAATGGTGTTGCTTTCATAGAAAAGTAATTTCTAGATCCATCTTTAAATACAATGTTGTGAATGATAGCATAATATCCATACACATACAAGGAAATCCAGTGAATACTACATCATTCAAATATATACACCAACAACCAGAGCCAAAGATGAGGAAATAGAAGATTTATACTAACTTTTGCAGTCAGAGATTGATGCAATAAAGATACATTAATAATAATGGGTGACTGGAATGCAAAAGTTAGGAATAGAGAAAAAGGATCAGCAGCTGGAAAACATGGACTTGATGACAGAAATTAAGCCAGATATGGAATGAATAGAATGATGGAATTTTGCACAATCAATGACTTATTCATTGCAAATTTGACCTAATGGTATGCATAGGAATCAGATCAATTGCATCTGTGGAAAAATCACTGGAGAAGCAGCAACATATCTAATTATGTACAAGCAATAATTTTATTTTCTAGAGCCCATCATCTTAGTGCATACTTGGCAGTGACATTACAAAAAGCAATACTAGTGTTCCTAAATTAAAATTACAAGTTGTCTCTAGAGAGATTAAGTTCTCATCCACTTTCTCTATCTTTACCTTCCCCAGTGGATAGTAAGAAACTGCTTTGCCTCTTGGGCCAGTTAGAAGGGAACAATTAAATGTTGTTGCTAAGTACCATCCAGAGAAAACTGACCCATAGCTAACTCTCCAAGGAGTTTTTAGAGGTTTAAATCACATGGGAAGAGATTGCCCATCTTTTGCCCACTGAGCAGCTGGCAGATTTGAACTATGTGCCCTTGGGATTGAAGCGCAGATTCTTACCACTATGTCACCAGAGCTTAATCATGTGTTACGTCCTATAGTGAGCTCTGGTGGTTTAGTCTGGAGAGAGTTGTGCTGTTATTTCAAAAGGCATGTATTTCTTATGGTTTGAAACCACCAGCAGCTCTTTGGGATAAAATTAGGCAATCTCTTTCCATTAAAATTTGCAACCTCAGAAATCTTAGAAGAGGATCACTTCAAGTTAGAATTAATTCAATGGCAGTCAGTTTCTGAGTATTATGTCTAGGTCATATTTGTAAGCAACATTTCATAAAACCATTAAAATTTTGTTTACCTCACATAGTAATTCTTTACAACAGGTAACTATTTTCTCTATTTTTAAGGCGAGGAAATGGAGAATTAGAGAGGCTATATAATTTTCAGAAAAGACCCGCATGGCTGTATGTGAACAGATCTGTCTGCAAAGAAGGTTTCTTTACTGCACACGTCATGCTACCACCAGAAGCTCTTCTTTGCAACTGCAGACCACAGGGAGCTAGCTCTCTACCCACCAAACTGGCTTGGAATGTATGTAGTCACTGTTTTTTATCAAAGGAAACCAATCAGCCTTGGGGAAAAGAAAAATTGCTGGAGAACTGACTCAATGGAAATGTTTACTGTCTGCCCTTTAGTACAGGCAAGGACAATGGGCTATCTTCTCTCAAATTGAACGTAGTTAAAAGGCTTCTGTGGGGAAATGTATTTATTGCAGTGAATAACACCTCTGTAAAAATGCTGCATGATTTCTGTTTTAGCTAGGACTCTTAGTTCACTCTCAGTTAATTATGAGACCATCCATCTAGCTGATGATTACCCTTATTTACTACTAGTATGTCAGAGAGAGTAAGGTTGGCACAGGATAGAGTAGGGTTTAGGGGTGATGTACATAGGGTCGTTATGAGTTGAAGGAGACTTGACAGCATATGACAACAACAACAACTACTACTATTTGATGAACTCCATTCTTACTCTTAGTTATCATTAAAACTGTGACCAAGTTCTCAAAGCCAGAATACATAAACCTACTAGCCTTTTGTACTTTACATGGAAAAGAGAGAAAAGAGTAGAGAAAGGGAAGCATATAAGTACTGATTAAAGCAACTTTAGAAGGAGTGACTGGTTGATGAAGCCCGACATTAGTACTGTGTGAATTTCCAAAGATAACAGACATGCTAAAACACTACTTCTTCTCTATGTTTATAGCTTAAAAGAGACAGTGAACCAACACACACAGACATGGTGAAGGTGAGCCAAACACTTTAACTATTAGTTAAAGATTGCCATTAATCTTCAATTCTGACAAAACTCATTGATAAGGCTAAAACCACATCATTTGATAGGGAAGAAAGTTAATCTAGGACTAAACTTTCCCAGATATAGGTGTCTGATGCCCGAGTTTGTTGAGGAACACCATTCCTAAGGGCTAATGTTCAGACTAGTTCATACATCTCTAGTTAATTAACTTCATAAAGTGTAGCTCTTATTACCAAACAGACATAGTTACTGTCACAGGCCTTGAATACTCTGACAGAATTCACTTTCTTAAATGTTTTGTATGTGAGCACCTGCAATATTTCTCTGGCTTCTTTCTTCTGTGATAGGAATGTCCTCTTTTTCAGAAATTATCACTCATTTAATGGAACCTCAATAATAACTATTCAAGGTTTCCAAAATGTGTCATTGGTAACAAGACCAATTTATGTAAATTTTGGCAGGATAATGACATCTCAGTTTACTCATTTGTTTGTGGAGCTTGAGCTGTATAATAAAGTTCTTTTCAAGTATGTATTATAATTGTTGTTGGTACGTGCAATTGAGTCACCTGTAACTCATAGTGACCCTATGTACAACAGTTTTGAACCCCACTCTGTCTTGAGCCAATGACATTATCTCTGACACACCTACCCCCATTACCTCAGTCACTGAGTCAATCCATCTCATTAAGTGTCTTCCTCTCTTGCAGTGTCCCTCCATCCTTCCACGCACCATGTTCCTTTGCAAGAACTGGTGCCTACTTTGCAATATGCCCAAAGTACGTCAGACAAAGCCTCAGAATCTTTGCAGCCAAGGAGAAACTTGGTTTTACCCTCTCCAGGATGAGCTTGTTTGTTTTCTTAGCAGTTTATGGTATATTCAATGGTCTTCTCCAGCATCACAACTCAAAGGCATTGATTATTCTTTTATCATCCATAGCCATTGTCAAGCTCTCTGATGCATAGAAAGTAAGGTGAAGACCATGACCTGGACTAGGTGCACCTTAGTCTCAAACTGACATCATTGATCTTCAGTACTCTGGAGAGGTCCTTGATAGCAGATTTTCCCAATGCAATTTGTCTTTTGACTTCCTGGCTGCTGGTCCCAAGAGTGTTGATTGTAGAGCCAAGCAAGCTAAAGCTGTCAAAAATCTCAATCTTTTCACAGTCTATCATCACGCTGCCAATCAGCCCAGTGGTGAGAATTTTTGTTTTCCTGATGTTGACCTTCAGTCCATAGAGAAGGCTGCAGTCTTTGACCTTCTGCAGCAAATACATCAGGTCCTCCTCAGTTTTGGCAAGCAAAGTTGTGTCATTTGCATAATGCAGGTTGTTGATGAGTCTTTCTCCAATCCTGATGCTACATTCCTCCTCAAAGAGCCCAGCGTCCCAGATAGTCTGTTCCCAGATTAAAAAGGTATGGAGATGGGATGCATCTCTGGCATAAACCCTTCCTGATTTTGAACCATGCATTATAACAGTCCTTGCATATAATTAAACTTATGCTGTTGAAACCTCTTGTTGTTGTTGGGTGCCATATAATTGCCTATGACTTATAGTGACCAACAGATCTAACCTTGCCCAATTTGGCATGATCTTCATCTTCTCTGATATATTTGAGCCCGTTGCTACAATCACTGTGTCAATATATCTTGTTGAGCATCACCCCTTTCTTTCCAGGAATAGTATCTTTTTACAAGGCCTGGTGTCTCCTGACAAGATGTCCAAAGTATGTTGATACCACGTCTCACAATCCTTGCTTCTGAAGAGCACTCTGTAATTCATCAAAGACAGATTTGTTTGTTCTTTTGCCAATTCTTGAGACATTCAGTATTGTCTTTGGTACCACAACTAAAAGACATCAATTCTTCTTCTGTCACCCTATTCATTGTCCAACTTTGAGATGCACAGGAAGCATTTGAAAAGATCAACCTGTCAAATGCCTCAGAAGAAGGCCTCTCTAGGAATAATTTGACTTAACCTGTAAGTGCAAATGTTTTCCCAGGTTTACATCTGTGCTCAAAAGACCTTTGAAGTTTACAGTGAGTTAACACCATGTCAGAGAGGAAAACTGTAAATTACTTAGTTGGCCAAAATCAACTGTAAATCAGTTATTTCAAGACTTGTTCAAATTTAGTGTTTGAAAAACATCAACGCCTTCATTATGCTGTTTCTATTGATGGTGCAGGTGGAGTACAGTGAACTCTTCTGAAGAGATCAGATTTGGAAGGTGGGAAAGACCCCAGAAAGCCTGCACACAGAGAGTATTTTAATAAATGGAGTAGAACAAGACTTTCGAAAGAAAGTGTTGATTGCAAAGCATGCATAGTGGAACAAAAAAAAGAGAAAAGAGAAGAAAGTAGACTTTATGTGCCTAAATGGGTAGTGAGGTTATTTGAGAGCTTGAAACTTAAAGACTGGCATGAAGAGCTTATTCATATTAATCTACTCCTCAGTTAGCTGCATTTAGAAGTCATCTCAAATACACTTTGGATGAGCTGTGAGAAATTTAAACTAAAAAAATTCTACTGTGACTTTGCCAACAAATTGTATATTTCACCATGTGCTAATGATTTTTTCCCCAAAAAGAATACCCTGTGACCTCAATAAACTTTTATATGTCAAAATAATGAAACAGAACCTTATTTTCTGGTGCCAACTTTCTATAAAATCACTCTTTAAAAAATATTAATCTCACTGCAGCATGTAGAATTTTATATACAGCTTCAGAATGCGTCTGGCACTGCATATATTTATAAAGTGAAAAGACTTGGAATATGTTCAGAATTCAACTGCCAAGGTTGTATCTGTGTCTTTGACTTCTTATTGCTTTTTAAAAAAATGCTTAAAATATATGCTTCCTACTGTATCACATAACACAGTAACATCTTAGACGATATCAGTATGCCGATGTTGCTCTTTCATGATGTTTTCTACATTGGACATTTTTATAGTTTATGATGTTTCCTTTTCTCCAGCTAAAGTTTTTGTAGCCCTAAAAATAACAAAACTTAACAGAATTGCATTTTAAAACATCAAAATGTCAGCCAATAGACTGATTCATTTGTCTTTAGTATAGTGTCCTGTTTAAGAACTAAGGATATTTGAATTCATGTCTTAGTTCTGCCCAAGATAGAACCAAGTGACCTTAGGCATACAACTCTCTGCTACTCAATTTTTTTCCATGTGTACAATAGGGATACTAATAGCACCTACATCATAGATTGAAACTCAACTCATTGCCATTGAGTAGGATCCAAGTCAGCTAATGGTAGCAAGCCCTGTTAATACCACTGCTATCCAAATATGTGTGCCAACCACTGAAGCCATAGATATGAAACTCAGGATTTCTATTAACTTTTGCAGTCTGAAATTGTTTGAATATGCAATCAAGATGGATTGATAATAATTGGTGACTGAAATGTAAAAGCTAGAAACAAAAAGTTTTGGGAGTTGTAAAACATAGCCTTGGTGACAGAAATGAGGCTGGAGATCAACAAAAATGACCTTTTAAAAAAATTTATTTTATCCCATAATTGACTAGTAAAAGGTTATCAATTTCAAACTGAAATTGTAAACAAAACTTTGTTTTGGTGTTAAGATGCTATTTTTAGATCATAATATAAAAGTCTTCCTTTGGAGCTCTACTTGCCTGATCTCTAACTTGAGCAGTATTCTACTATATCATTATTCAGAAATATTTTTTTTTTTGTGGAAGAATATGGCCTCTTGGGGGGCATACTACCTTATTTATCTTAAGTAAAAAACAAAAATGGTTTTATTGGAAAATACTGATGCAGCTTTGGCAAATGTTCACTAACACTTCAATAAGATCCTTTAACTTAAAATAAAGTTAAAATGATGGTTAAACATCATGAAGCCAAAAATGGTTTTGACATTAAAACATGAATATCAGCCTAATCTATAAAGGCTTAGACTGTGCTTGTTAATACCCCTACTCACATTCAATTGATTGAATAAAATTGTATAAAGGAATTTTAACATTTACCTCCATCCAGATTGAATCACAGACATTATCACAGAGTTTTCTAACACTCTAAGTGAACATAAATTCCCCTCTTTTAGTGTCAAGCATTGTGCTACACACCATGTTTTATTAAAAAGTTCAAGACAAGACACCTCCCATAATCTTGCTTACAGGCTTTTATTCTTACAAGGTGCTGCCAAAGCTTTATTAAGGCATCTGATTTACTGGTACTGACTGACCAGTCAGCTGACTTCACAGTGCTAGTCCTGATCCCAGAGTCCTGGAAACGGACAATCACAGACCCTCTGTTGGCTGACCTGGAACCAAATACATCTTTTATCTCTGTGAACTGTCAGATGCTAACTCACCATCTCCACTCCAGTCTCTGTGTGCTTTTTTTATTTTGTCTCTGTTTCTGTCTTATTCCCTTCTTGTCTCCTTTCTCCTGCTTTCCCCATCTTCTCCTCTTCTCCCTTCCACCTCCTCCATTACTTCTTCTTTCTTTCCCCTTTCTTCTATTTAACATTTTATGTGGGTTGTTGTTGTTGTTGTTGTTAAGTACCATCAGATAGAATATGACTCATAGTGATCCTATAAATACCAGATCTGAACACTGTTCTATTCTGTGCTATCTTCACAGTCTCTGACCCAGTTGAGTCCATTGCTGTAGTCACTGGGTCAATCTACCAGGTTGAAGATCTTTCCCTTTTTCACCATCCCTCCACCTTCCCAAACATGATGTCCCCTTTCCAATGAAGAACATCACCTAGCAACACAACCAAAATATATGAGATGAAGTTTCATCATTTTTGCCTTTATGAAGTACTCTGGATGTACCTCCTCCAAGATAAATCAGTTGTTCTTTTGACAGTCCATGGGATGCTCAGGACATTTCTCCAACACTGCACCTCAAAAGCATCAATTCTTCTGTCATCCTTATTCATTGCCCACATCTTAGCAGCATAGAATGTGATAGAAAAGACTAAGGTCTATAACAGGTGTACCTAAGTCCTCAAACTGACATCATCACTCCTTACTAAATTGGAGAGGTCACTGACTGCAACTTTCCCAGTGCAGTATGTCTCCTGATCTCCTGACTTCTGGTCCAGAGTGTATTGATTATGGATCCAAGTAAGGTGAAGTTGTTAACAATTTCAGTCTTTTCTCCATTTATCATGATGTTGCATGCAGGTGCTGTGGTGAGAATTATTGTTTCTTTACATTGGGAGATGCAATCTGTATTGAAAGATGTAGTCTTTGATTTTCTGCAGCAAGTGTTTCAAGTCCTTCTTATCTTCAGCTAGTAAGGTTGTGTTATCAGCATAACAAATGTTATTGATGAGTTTTCTTCCAATCCTGATGCCACATTCTTCTTCTTGAATAATTTGCTCCAGTATACAGACTGAATAGGTGTGGAGAGGGGATACAACCCTGATGTACACCTTTCTTAATTTTAAACTGTGTAGTGTTCCTTTACTCCGTTCACATAGCAACCTGTTGGTTTAGGTACAATTTTCACATGAGCACAATTAAGTGTTTTGGGATTCCCTTTTTCAAAATGTAAGTCATAATTTGTTATAGTCCACACAGTCAAATACCTTTGCATAGTTCATAAAGAACAAATAGACATTCTACTGACATTCTTTGCTTTCAGCCAGGATCTATGACATCAGCAGTACAATCCCTGGTGCCATGATATCTCCTAAATCCAGCTTGAGCTTCTGGCAACTCCCAGTCTATGTACTTCTCTAGCCATTTTAGAATGTGTTTCAGCAGTATTTTGCTTGTATGTGATATTAATAGCATTGTTTGATAATCTCCACATTATCTTGAGTCACCTTTCTTGAGAATGAGAACAAATATGGAACTCTTCCTGTTGGTCAGCTAGACAGCTGTCCTCCAATTTTCATAGCACAGACTGGTAAACAATCCAGGGCTGCATCTGTCATTTGTAGCATATCAATTGGTATCCTATCAATTGCTGAGGCCTTATCTTTTGTCAATGTCATCAATACAGCTTGAATTTCTTTCTTCATTACCATTGGTTCTTGGTCATAATATTTTTGTGTCAGCCAATTTAGTGTTATTCTGTATATTCCCTCTATCATCTTTTGATGCTTCCTGGATAACTAAAAAATATTTCTCATAGCATCACTAAGTATGCAATTTGAAGCTTGAATTTGTTTTTCAGTTCTTTAAGCTTGAGAAATGCTGAGTGAGTTCTTCTCTTTTTATTCTCTAATTTGTTTCCTACTCAATAATTTTTGCATGGTCCACTTAATATGTCATCCTTCTCTCTCCACTTTACCACTTACATTTGTCCAGCTTTCCTGCCCCCTTCATGTGTCCTGAATTTTATTTTTGGTAAATTCTACCTTTTTCTTCTGGCATAGTTGAATATTCTGAGGATGATATTCCTCATAGGTGTTGTTGTTCACTTTGAAGGCATCTTACTGTTTGTAAGATAATCTAGAAATGGGTTCATTTTTAATGTGATGGCTGTTTACAGACTCTAGATTGAGAAGTTCTACTGGTCTTTATCATAACAGCGAATCTGATTTTTTAAAAATAGATTCCAATTTTGTTTTACAATTTTCTTTCACTCCGAGATCTTCTATTGAGATTTTTGTCAAAGTAGTCAGTCTTACTGTAACTGACTTGTCTCACCTTGTTCTTCTGGTTTCAGGTTTGTGGAGGCTATAGTTATCATGATCCATTAGAATTTTACATAAATTATTTCCTGGAGTCTTTTATTTTCTTCACTCTTCATTGCTCTTAATGACAAGATACTAATAATTATATCTTATATGGTTATTCTCAAGCTTTTAATGACTTAGTCATTACTCAACAAAGTAAGATGTATTTTTGTTTTCATGGACTGTGTAACTCAGTAAAAATAATGCATTTCAAGATAATTTTATTATACTGGTAAGCTCCCCTGACTTTGTCATGTGTGAATTCTTTTGATAGGATATGTTGTTGTTATGTGTCCTCAAGTCACAGTGCGACTCACAGTGACCCTATGTACAACAGTCCCAATCCCTGCTCTATCTGTGCTAATCTCACTGTCTCTGACACACCCACCACAATTAACCCAGTCACTGAATCGATCCACCTCATAGAGGGTCTTCCTCTCCTACGCTGTCCCTCCACCCTCTCAAGCATGATTTCCTTCTCTAAGGACTGGTCCCTCCATGCAACATGTCCAAAGTATGTCAGATGAAGCCTCAGAATCCTTGCCTCCAAGGCGCAGCCTGGTTTAACCCTCTTCAGGATGAACCTGTTTGTTTTCATAGCAGTTTATGGTATATTCAATACTCTTCTCTAACACTACAGCTGAAATGCATCAATTCTCCTTCTGTTATCCCTAGTCATAGCTCTCTGATGCATAGCAAGTGATTGTGAAGACCATGGCCTGTATCAGAATGAAACCATTGCTTTTCAGCACTTTGGAGAGGCCCCTAACAGCAGACTTTCCCCATCACAATAAGTCTTTTAATTTCCTGGCTGCTAGTGCCAAGAATATTTACTATGGAGCCAAGCAAACTAAAGCTGTTAATAATCAAAATCTTTTCACCATTCATCCTGATGCTGTCAATTGGCCCAGTGGTGAGAATCTTTGCCTTCTTGATATTGAGCCTCAATTCATATTGAGGGCTATAGTCCCTGACCTTCTGCAGCAAGAGCTTCACATCCTCCTTAGTTTCAGCAAGCATCAGCATAACGCAGATTGTTGATGAATCTTCCTCCAATTGAGAGGATATAGATACAGATATAGATATAGGTATAGATACAGACACAAAAATAGATACACAGATAATCCAAAAATGACTAAAGTAATATGTAGAGAGAGAACAATCAGAAGTTCAAGCTGGGTTTAGAAGAAGCCATAACACCAGGGATATAATTTCTAATGTTTTATGGATCCTTGCTGAAAACAAGGAATACCAGAAATACATCTATTTAATACATCTATTTGTGTTTTATTGACTTTACAAAGGCTTTTGTCTGTGTATAACATAACAAACTTTGGCTAACATTGACAAGAATGGGAATCCAAGAATACTTAACTATACTCAAAGAAACATATACCTATATCAAGAAACTGTTGCCTGAGTGAGACAAGGGAACACTGCATCATTTAAAATCAGGAAAGGTGTTCACTAGGGTTGTATCCTGTCTCCATACCTATTCAGTCTTTATACTGGATGAACAATTCAAGAAGTTAACCTCTATGAAGAAGAATGTAACATCAGAATAGAAGGAAGACTCATCAACAAACTGACTTAGGCAGATGACACAACCTTGCAGGCTGAAAGTGAAGAAAACTTGAAATGCATGCTTCAGAAGATCAAAGACTTCAATATGGATTGTTTCTCAACATTAAGAAGACAAAAATCTTCACCATTGGACTGATAGGCAGCATCAACATAGATGGAGAAAATATTGAAACTGTATCTCACTTGGATTCAAAATCAACATTCTTGGTACCAGCAGTCAGGAGATCAGAAGATGTGTTGAATTGGGAAAGTCTACTGTCAGGTACCTCTCCAAATTACTAGGAAGCAATGATGTCAGTTTGAATACTAAGGTGCACTTGATTCAGATCATGATCTTTTCAACCACTTGTTATGTGTCTGAGAGCTGGACAATGAACAAAGAGGACAGACTTTTGAGATATGATGTTGAAGAAAAATACTGAATATCTTATGGACTGCCAAAAGAACAAACTCTTATGACCTGGGAAAAGTGCAACCAGAGTGCTCTTCAGAAACAAGGATGACAAAACTTCAACTCATATACTTTGGTCATGTAGCTAGGACAGACAATTCCTTGGGAAAGAACAACATTCTGGGAAAGGCACAAAGTCATTGAAAGAGAGGAAGACATCAAATGAGCTAGACTGGCATGGTGACAGCAGCATTGGGCTCAAATGTGTTAGAGATGGTAACAATGCCACAGGATAGGATTGGTTTCAGATTTATTGTTCATAGTGCCTCTGTGTAATATTAAAGCTTTAGATGTACCTGACTCAAGTTATGGCATTTTCAAATATCCATGTGAAAGTTGGACAATGAATACAGAATATCAAAGAAGAATTAATGCTTTTATATTATGGTATTAGTGAAGAACTTTAAACACACCAAGGGATGCCAAAAAGACAAACACTTCTGTTTTGGAAGAAGTTGTTGTTGTTGTTATGTTCCATTGAGTTGCTTGTGACTCATAGCAACCTTAAACCCTGCTCTATCCTGTGCCAGTCACATGGCCTCAGACACACCCATCCTGATTACCCCAGTCACTGAATCAATCCACTTCATAGAGGGTCTTTCCCTCCTGTGCTGTCCCTCCACCCTCCTAAGCATGATGTCCCTCCCCAAAACCGGTAGCTCCTTACAACATGTCCAAAGTATTTCAGATGAAGCCTCAGAATCTTTGCCTCCAAGGAGCATCCCGATTGTATGAATCTGTTTGTTTTCTTAGCAGTCCATGGTACCCTCAATACTCTTCTCCAGCACCACAGCTCAAAGGCATCGATTCTCTTTCTATCCTTCCTAGTTATTGTCCAAGTGATTGCAAAGACCATAGCCTGTATCAGACACACCTTAGTCTCCAGAGTGACACCATCGCTCTTCAGTACTTTGGAGAGGTCCCTAACAGCAGACTTCCCCATCGCAGTACATCTTTTCATTTCCTGGCTGCTGTTGCTAAGAGTGTTGACTGTAGAGCCAAGCAGACTAAAGTTGTTAACAATCTCAATCTCTTTACCATCCTGGTGCTGCCAATTGTTCCCGTGGTGAGAATCTTTGTCTTCTTGGTATTGAGCCTCAATCCATATTGAAGGCTGCAGTCCTTGACCCTCTGCAGCAAGTGCTTCAAGTCCTCCTCAGTTTCAGCAAGCAGGGTAGTGTCATTTGCATAAGGCAGATTATTGATGGATCTTCTACCAATCCTGATGCCACACTTCTCAGAAATAAGCATGATGAGATTTTGGACATGTATGTCTATTCTTAGAGAAGCACATCATGCTTGCACATAATGATCAGCAAAAAAGAGAAAGATTCTCAGATATATGATAAATATAATTGAACAATTCAAACAGCTAATATTGTGTGAATGACACAGGATCAGGTAAGGTGTCTCTCAATTTTACATAGGTTCTCTATGAATTGGAGCCAATGGCACCTAACAACAAGTGGTTATTATGAACTTGAGTATATTCCATCTAAATTAAGAAATCTCAGGGATTGCTTTTATGGTTAAACACTAATTACCAAAGACCAGAAAGGTTGTGAGATGGCTCCAAGGACATTATACATGAAGGAAACAAAAACGTCATTAAAAATACAGGAGAGAAATGACCAAAACAGATGTCAGAAGGTACTCTAAAACTTGCTTTAGATGATAGAGAAGCTGAGGTAAAAGGAAGATGTAAGAGAGCTGAGTAGAAAATTTCAAAGGGTGGATCAAGAAAACAAAGCAAAATATTATAATGCAAAGTGCAAATATATGGAGTTAGAAAATAAAAAGAAGAGAACATGCTTGGAATTTCCCAGGTTGAAAGAACTGAAATACAAATTCCAGCCTCAGATTGCAATAATGAAGAATTCCATGAACAAAATACTGAGTGATGCAGCAATCATCAAAAGATCAGAGAAATACACAAGGTAAAACTGAATTTTTACCTGCAGAAAGCTAAAGCAAGACCCACATCTCACTTGATACACAAAAATCAACTCATGGTGGATCAGCGAGTTAGGCACAAAACCTCAAAACATAAATATCATAAAAGATAAAATAAGACCAATCTTAGAAGGCCAGTATAAGAAGGCTGAAAAATATGGCCAGAAATGCACAACCAGGAGAGGGTAACATCAATGAATAGGATCTTCTAAAGATTAAATCCCTGTGTGCGGCAAACCCTTTTTCTACTTGTATGAGAATAAAATATGCAAACTTGGAGACAATTTGTCAATGTGATCTCAAATATGGGTTTCACAACCAACGTTTACAGAATACTACAGGCAATCTGCAAGGAAAAGACTGATAACCCAATTGTAAAGTGGGTGAAAGACTTGGAAAACTTTTCACCGAGGAAGGATACAGATGGCCATCAGGGACATGAAGAAACTCTCAAAATGACTGACAATAAGAGAGAGATGAAAATCAAAACCACAATGAAATCCTACCTCACCCCAGTAGTTTAACAGGGCAGCAAGCAATAAATTGTGGAGAAAATGTGGAGAGGTTGTAAAATGATACAATCACTCTCGAAGGTACTCTAGCTTTTCCTCAAAAAGCTAAACAATAAATTCCAGCTGACCTAATTATTCCTCTGCTAGGAATATTCTATGAGGAAAATAGAACTGAGACAAAAATGGAGATATGTACACTGATCTTCATAGCAGTGTTATTCAGAAGAGCAAGAAAATTGACAGCGCAAATGTCCATCATTACATGAATAGATTCAAAAACTGTGGTGCATGGTGTAATACTATGCAGCATTCGGGAGCAATGGTTGTATAACCCCGGAGACCCTTATGCTGAGTGAACATAGTCTCAAACAGACAAATACTGCATAAGACTGTTATTGTGAAAATAGAAGGATAACTTGTAATACGTGTATAAAAGTGCAAGGGGGAATGGGTTGAGGGTAGGGAGAAAGGAAGAGTACAGTCCTTGACTTTTTATAACAAGCACTTCAGGTCTTCCTCAGTTTCAGCAAGTAAGATTGTGCCATCTGCACAACAAAGGTTGTTGATAAGTCTTCCTCTAATCCTGATGCCACAATATCCTCATAAAGCCCAACCTCCCAAATGATCTGTTCTGCATATAGATGGAAAAAGTATGACAACAAGATCTATCCCTGATGCAGACCTTTCCTGATTTTGAGCTTGCAGTGTTTCCTTTCTCTGTTGTTAGGACTCTTTCTTGGTCCAAGTATAGATTTCACCTGAGCACAATCAAGTGTTTTGGGATTCCCATTTTCCTCAAGGTTTGCCACAATTGTGATCTACACAGTCAAGTATCTTCGCATAGTCAATGAAACACAGACTTTCCTTCGATACTCTGGTTTCTGCCAAGATCCATCTGACATTGGCAATAGTGTCTCTAGTGTCACTACCTCTTCTAAACTCAGCTTGTATTTCTGGTAGTTCTCTGTTAATGCCCTGTTTTAGTCATTTATGGATAATCTTCAGCAAGATTTTGCTTGTGTGTAATATTAGTGGTATTGTTCGATAATTCCCACACTCTGTTGGATAACCTTCTTTTTTGGAATGGGACTAAATATGGATCTCTTCCAGTCATTGACCATGTAGTTGTCTTGCAGATTTCTCAGCACAACCTGGTGAGCACACTCACGGCAATATCCGTTTGTTGAAATACATCAATTTATATTCCATAAATACCTGGGGCTTAATTTTTTACCAAGTCCTTCAGAGCAGCCTGAACTTCTTCTTTCATTTCTTTTGCATTTTGATCATATGTTGTTTTTTGAAATTCTTCTGTGTCAGCCAATTCTTTTTGGTACAGTGACTGTATACTCCTTCCATATTCTTTTAATGCTTCCTCATGAGTCATTAAATATTCTGCCCAGAGCATCCTTAAGCATTGCAACTGGCAGCTTGAATATTTTCTTTAGTTCCTTCAGCTTAAAAAATACCAAGCGAGTTTGGCCTTACTTTGTCTTGTCTTCCCCAACTGCCCTTTGAAATTTTCTATTCAGTTCCTTAACTTCTTGATTTCTTCACTTAGCTTTGGCTTCTTGGTACTTGAGTGCAATATTCAGAGTCTCTTCTGGCATCCATTTTGGTCTCTCTCTTTTTTTTTTTTTTTTGTCTTTTCTTCTTCCTTCTTTGTGATGGACGTTTGCATCCTTGATATCTTCCCATAGCTCATCTGGTCTTTGTTAATTAGTGTTCAAAGTCCAAAGGCCTGTTTCTGAGTTGATTTTTAAATTCAGGAGGGATAGACGCAAGATCAAGTTTTGATTCCTGAGGATATGATTTAACCTTTTTTAGCATTAATTTGATCCTGCATAAAAGTAGTTGATGGTCTGTTCCTTAATCAACACCAGGCCTTCTTTTCACTACTGATAGTGATTTTCTCCAGCAATTCCTTCCACAGATGTAATCAATCTGATTCTTATGTATACTATCAGGTGAAATCTATGTGTATAGCCTGGGTTTATGTTTCTTATAAAAGGTATTTGCAATGAATAAATCATTGTACAGAATTTTATCATTCTATCCCCAGCCTCATTTCTGTCACCAAGTCCATAGTTTCCAACTACTGATTCTTCTTCCTGGTTCCCAACTTTCACATTCCAGTCCTCATTATTATTAATGCATCTTGGTTATGGGTTTAATCAATTTCTGACTGCAACAGTTGATAGAAATTCTCTATTATCTCCTCTTTGGTTCTAGTTGTTGGTGCATAATTTTGAATGATAGTGGTATTAACAGGTCTTCCTTGTATGTGTATGGATATTATCCTGTTACTCACAATATTGTATTTCAAGATGGTTCTAGAAATGGCCTTATTAACTATGAAATTGACTCCATTTTTTTCCTCACCTTTTCATCTCTGGTGTAGATCATATGATCATCTGATTCAAAATGTCCCATGCCAATCCATCTCATTTCACTACTACCCAATGTGTCAATATTTATGTGTTCCATTTCTTTCTTATATTTGCCCAATTTTCTTACATTTATGCTTCTCACATCTCACAGTTCATCATTAGTTTCTTCTTAAAACTGTTCCTTCTCCTGTGCTCGCTTTGGCAGCACATATACTAAAATTGGAACGATACGGAGAAGATGAGCATGGCCCCTGTGCAAGGATGACACACAAGTTCGTGAAGCATTCCATACTTAAAAAACAAAACAAAACAACAACAACAACAACAACAACAAAACAACTGTTTCTCCTCTGTGTTTCCAAATTTGAGGGCTCAGCCTCAGTTGCCATATCTGTTACTCTACTCTAAGTGTGCTCTAGTGTTCACAGGGGTTTTGAATTTATTAATTTTAGAATGAATATTCTTTAGGTGATACAGCAATTGTTTGTCTTTTCCTGTACTGAATAACTTGGAGGTGCTGTGAAACTGAACACTGTGCCATAGTCGTCTCAAATACCATAATGATTACCCATCTTGTACAATATTTGGAGGAGCTTCCAGATTGATTCAGGTTGGGAAGTAGGCGTGGCATCCACTTTCTAAACTAGATGTCTCTGGAAACTATAAATTTACAGAAATGATGTTAGCTATAGAACAGAGTTCAAGTCTTTTTTGCAAGGGTCACTATGAGTCTTATTCACCTTGATAACGCTTAACCACTGCTAAATGAGACTAGTGTTATTATATCTGGAGGAACATTCTGCCACTTTGTAAATCACTCTTTGTCAATGTGTCGTGTGAAGTAACCTGGGTTTGCTGTGATGCTGAACCTTGTTCCATTGGGGTATCAAATACCATAATGTGGACATTGTTTGGTGGAGCTCCCAGTTGTGAAACAGGTTTGGAAGCAGGAGTGGCATGCACTTCCTAAACCACATGTCTCTGGAAACTCTATGAACTTGGAGAAACTATGATAGTTATGGAAAGCCTTTAGGTCTTTTGTTCATAGAGTTGCTAGGAATTGTGCTCGACTCAATGGCAACCGACAACAACATTATATTTCAGAAGTGTATGGCCAATCCTTCTTCCTAGTCTGTCTTAATTTGGATGCTAATTTTTAGAATAATACCTGACAAACATTACAGGCAAAGAAGCATGCCAGTATAAAGGGTCCTCAGAAATCCCCACTCTGTAGGTAAATGAGACCAGAGCTCAAGGTAGTACTAAAATTATGGGGATGCATTGAGGGTTAGGGATAAGAATCTTTATAGGAATCTTAAAAGATGGAAAGAATATACTGAGTCATTGTATTGAAAGGAATTGGCAGACACAGAAGAATTTCATGAAACATATGAGCAAGAGCCTATGGTGATGAAGGAAGAAGTTCAAGCTTCTCTGAAGGAAATAGCAAAAAATAAGGCCCCAGAAATAGATGGCATACCAATTGACCTGTTTCAACAAACAGATGATGCCCTGGATATGCTCATCAAGTTGTGTCAAGAAATCTGGAGAACAAGCTCTTGGCCAACTAACTGGAAGACATTTATATTTGTTCCCATTTCAAAGAAGGGTGACTCAACAGAGTGTGGAAATTATAGAACAATATCATTGATTTCACATGCAAGCAGGATTCTGCTGAAGATTTTCCAAAAACAACTGGAACAGCACATCAGCAGAGAACCGCCAGTGGTCCAGGCTGGGTTTAGAAGGGGTCGTGGTACTAGGGATATTGTAGCTGATGATAGATGGATCTTAGCGGAAATCAGGGAATACCAGAGGAAT
>NW_006399861.1:6510163-6511635 GCF_000299155.1 Elephantulus edwardii
CACTGACAAAGGAGATTAATCAGAACTGGTTTTGACAAGCACTGTGGCAATGGGACAATTAAAACAGACTTTATTGGGGGGGGAAGAGAGGAATGAACTGGGGGAGGGTAGAGAAAATAGTACAACAGTGAATGAATGGAAATCCAAAATCTCTGTAAATGTTCATTAAAATTAATTGAAAAAATATATAAAAATACTTGTTTTGATGGGAAAGTCTTGCTGTTAAGGACCTCTCCAAAGTACTGAAAAGCAATGGTGTCACTCTGGAGACTATGGTGCACCTTTTATAGGCCATGGTCTTTGAAATTAGTTGTTACGCATCAGAGAGTTGCACTATGACTAGGGAGGATAGAAGGAGAATTGATGCATTTGAGCTGTGGTGCTCTAGAAGAGTATTGATTGTATCATGGAGTGCTAAGAAAACAAACATGTTCACCCTGAAGAGGGTTAAACAGGCTGCTCCTTGGAAGCAAGGATTCTGAGACTTCGTCTGACATAATTTGGACATGTTGCAAGGAGGGACCAGTCCTTGGCGAGGGACATCATGCTTGAGAGGGTGGAGGGACAGCGCAAGAGGGGAAGACACTCTATGAGGTGGATTGATTCAGTGACTGGGGTAATCAGGGTGGGTGTGTTGGAGAGAGTGAGATTGGCACAGTATAGAACAAGGTTTAGGGCTGTTGTACATAGGGTCGCTATGTGTCACAAGTTACTTGAGGGCACATAACAACAGCATCTGACAAACTTTTTACCAAGCAGATAAAAGACACAAGTAAAGTCTTGCTGAAGATAATGTAAAAATAGCTGAAACAGTTAGAGCTACAAGGAACTTCCAGAAATTCAAGCTGGATTCATGAGGATATGGGGTGAGGAATATCATTGCTACTATTTAGTGAATCCTGGCTGAAAATAAAGAATACTGGAAGTATGTTTACTTGTATTTTGTTGACTATACAAAGGCATCTGACTGTGTGGATCACAAAAAATATGGATAAAATAAAAAAGAATGGGAATTTCAGCACACTTAATTATTTCATGCACAACATGCCCAATGACCAAAAGGCAGTTGTTAAAATAGAAAAAGGGGATATTGTTTGAACATAATAATGAGAAATTCCATGTTTTAGAAGTCAAAAAAAGTGTGAATAATGATCATATATTTTCACCATATTTATTCACTCTGGATTTAGAGCAAATAAGCCAAAAAAGTTCTACTGTATGAGAAAGGATATCAAATCAGTATAGAAGGCAGATTTAGCAACAATTTATATGCTGACAACTCACACTTGCATGAGAAAAATGAAGAGTTCAAGTACCTATTGATGAAATTCAAACACTATATCCTCCAGTATGAATTACACCTCCACATAAAGAAAATACAAATTTTTGAAAGAAATACGACAGAATATTAATATTTAATAAATATGAGTGACATATATGGATGTTTACTATAATACCTCTGGTGTTTTTCT
>NW_006399861.1:6517200-6528708 GCF_000299155.1 Elephantulus edwardii
TATGAGTCGCAGGCGACTCGAGGGCACATAACAACAACAACAGCAACATGACACTCTTTGTGAAAATGAATACTCATCAGCTGTTAGAATTAATTAAAGCCAAGCTAGATGCTGTTGAGTTGATTCCAACTCAATAACAACCTAATAGGATAGACTAACTGTAATCTTTAGAGAAGGCGGCCTCTGTCTTTCTGCAGCAGAATGGTTAGACATGTGCCTGCAGGCTTCTAGTTAATATAAATAGACTTTTATATAACTATTAACACAAAAATAGAAATAACTAGGCTTTCTCTGAAGAAAGATTAGGAACGATTAGGGAGGATTTTGTAGCATATTTGAGACTTCTGATGGCTTCCTTGACTAGTAGAGAGTCTTTGTGACAAGTGAAAAAAGGAGAAAAGCATGATGTAGGACATGGATCAGATTTAGAAAATTTTGGCCTCTTCATCCATTATTCAGTGGACTATTCAGAAGAAACTTGTTGCTAAACTAATCTCTAAAGCTACTCACGCTTGCTGAATGTCACGGTGTCACTTAAGAGAAACAGGCTTTAAAAAAAAATCTGCTGTAAATGTCTATTAAAATAAATTTAAAAAATTGGTAAAAAATAAAAATAAATGTAAAAAAAAATCTGCTGTTGTAGTTTTCGTTAGGAACTCATGGTAAATGCTACTGATTTATTTCTCTTCTAAGGGCATCTCTGATAGCCTGGCCTCTTGCTGAACTGGTGCAGCTGTCCCTGAGGGTGACGACCTGTCTCTTTGAGGTACTTCATGCAGAGTCTATATTTCAAATCCAAATTTTCCAAACATATCCTCTAAATTTGATGTGGATATCTCTACTATCAGGAAGCAGAGATTAAATAACAACTTTGTTATGCCAACAGTGCTTTGCTTCAATTTTTACTCAATATGATAGCCAATTGGGAGACTGTTCTGAAATAAGTTTATAGCCTGTGGCTCAGAAAACACAGAAGACATCCATTTGGCTGTTTTAATAAGATACCACAACCTGAGTGACTTTCAAGAGTAAGATTCTATTATCTTAACATTTTAGAAGTGACAAATCCCAAACAGGGGATTAACAGAGCTCAAGTCTCTCAGTTGGCACTAAACAAAGGCCAACTTATACCAGCTTCTCTACTCTTAGAATCCTTAGAATTCCATTTCTTGTTGACGGATGCTCACATGCTGTCTTCTCCTTACATATGTGACTCTGTATTTCGGTCTCTTCTATTTTTATAAAATACTAGTCATATATGACTAGGTTTAGGTGGTGTAGTAGTTAATGTTCTTGGTTGTAAGAACCCCACAGCCACTCTAGAGAAACAAATAATCTATCTGTTTCCATAGAGATTATAGCCCTGGGAATCCTATACAGTGGTCCTACTCTTACCTAAGACCAAGTTCTTAGGTGAAAGCACTCTTACCCAAAGGAGCACTGATGACCTAGTGGTAAGAAGCTGTACTGGTGTAACCCACTGGCACATAGTTCAAGTCCACCAGCTGCTCCTTGGAAGAAGGATGGGCAGTCTCCTCCTGTGTGATTTATAGCCTCTGAAAATCCACCCGAGGGTCAGCTATGGATCAGTTCTGACTCAACAGCACAAAACACCAACAGCTCTTACCTATATGGTTGTTATGTGTCAGAATTGACTTGAAACAAAGCAAAATATTTGGTACTCAGGTATGATTTCATTGTTGTTGCTGTTATGTGTCATCGAGTCCCCTGAGACTCATAGCGACCCTTTGTACAACAGCCCTAAACCCTGCTCTATCCTGTGTCAATCTTATTGTTTCTGACACATTTACACCCATTATCCCAGCCACTAAATCAATCCATCTCACTGAAGGTCTTCCTCTCTTGTGCTGTTCCTCTACCCTCCCAAGTATGATGTCCCTCTCCAAGGATTGATCTCTCCTTGCCACATGCCCAAAGTATGTCAGACGAAGCTTCAGAATCCTTGCCTCCATGAGCAGCCTCGTTTCACCCTATCCAGGATGAACTTGTTTGTTCTTCTAGCAATCCATAGTATATTCAATAGGAAGATATTACATAGCACATCTATAGGATACATCATCCTCCCTTGGGAAACTATTCCATTGTAACTACAGTGTAGTATAAATGGAGGAGAAGAGGCCATAAACCACAAGAAATCAATCCTGGAGAAGAAGTTCAAGACTCCTAAACTCAAGAGATCCTGCCCACAACAGAATAAGTTGCCAGCAGCTTGAGGTGTTCAGAATCACAGAAGTCCAGAAAGACTGAGATACAGGCCATCACATCAAGGGCTGGATAGGGGAGATAGGTGTTGAATGGAGTAGGTATGAATAGAAGTGAATCCTGGTAGAGCAGGCAAAGGGGTGGGTCAAGACACACATGCCAGGGGCAGGGACAACAGTGAATCTATTGGTTATTTCTAATACTGGGAAGTATTTTAAATCTGCTGTTTTGTGTAAAAATGCCTATATGTCAGATAATGTTCTAAGAATTCAAATTAAGACAGACTAGGGAGAGAATTGGACATCAACTTCTGAAATAGCAGGGCTTTAAAAACCCTATGTACATAGACTAGCAGACATGATTTCATTAACATAACAAAAAAAACTTCTCTTCACATTTGGAAGTACATTGGTTAGGGCTTCTCATTCTCTCTTTCTGAGACTCCAAGTAAGATGGATTGGCAAAGTATCTGCAGTAGAGACTGCAGGAATAAACTCAAGTGCATCAGACATGGTGAGAATGACACAGGATAGGACAGGTTTCAGACCTGTTGTTCATAGGGTTGCTATGAATTGTACTCAACTTGAACACACCTAACAACAACAACAACAACAACAACAACAAAATTCTATCCATTTCAATCCACAAGTGAACTCAGAAAGTCAGTCATAAGACTGGAGCAAAATGTAAAGACCTTGGCTGAAGAGATGAACTTTGAATGAAAAGGCAGAGAAAGAAAATGTAGGCAAAAGAATAGAAATAGTCCAAACAGAAAGAGCTTCTTGTATGGCCAGGGAAGAAAGAATCTATGTGGAGAAGCAGATATTTAGGTTCCTGAATGTTACCTGAACAATAAGACTTCTCTTTTTGCATTCCTTTAGTTGCTCTCCACATGGCACAATCATTTTTGTGCATTTAACAGAACTCTGCCTATTGGTTGTCACCACTGAGGATGCTCCTAAGAAAGTAAAGGAAGATATGCATTACTTTTCCAAAGCTTTAGCTCCCCTAGGAAAGAAAATGCCAAATCTTTTACTATGACAGAGAAACTGGTATTTCCTAACATAGCCTATTTGTGGATATTTCTCTACCACTGGGATTATTAATATAGCTCTTTCCAAAGTTTAAAATTAGAACACCCAGCCCAAGTTTATTTACAATTCAGCATGTGCAGGGCCTGAACCACAGAGCATGGCAAAAAGGAAGCACGTGTGTGTGTGTGTGTGTGTGTGTGTGTGTGTGTGTCCATGTGTGTGTAATCTCTGTTCTCTATGTTGAGAGCTTCACCCGTGGCATATTTATACTGGAGAGTCTAGAAAAATGAACACACCGTAAACGTTGCAGTAATTCAGAAACAAAGATATCTGGAAGCGATAAAGACTGCAACTGATAAAAGCTTCCCTTGTTAAATTTAGGCCACACATACTCTAAATAAAATATACTACTTAGGAAATGATTTGTGTTGATAAAACTTGATGGAGTTGTTTTTCCAAATGTCTTCTCCTGGCTGGGAATTTCACACATTGTCAGGAGCTCCTTGGGCCTCCCCAGTTGCCAGTCTCCTTCCACGACCTGACCTAGTGTTGTTTATACGGCTGTTTACACATTTCTTAACAACCTTTGCAAAGGGTCTTTAATGACTTTCACTCCTGGTGTGCTTAGCTCCAGGCAGGGCTCCAAAGGCTGCCAATGTTGTTCTGTTTATTTGTGCAGTGCCCTCCTCCAGCCTCCCCTCGTTCCCTCCAGAGGGGCCTGGAAAGCATGCTGCAGGTTAGTTAGCTACAGATGAGCTTTAAAACTTGGTAATGAAGTATGGTAAGGTCATTTAAACAATTAGGGACAGTCATCATGTTTCATGTGGGTCTCCCATGCATTAGTATTTGAGTCTGAAGAAGCAGCTTGACAAGGTCCCAACTCCATGTCTTATCAATTACATGCTAGAGGACAGGTCCATTACTTTTCCTGGGCTTTGGTCCCCTCATTTGGTACTGGGGGAGTGAAGGAGATGGCTGCTTAGATTCAGATTCAGTCACATTGTACAGGCTGAACTCACTAAACACCTGTGTAGTCTTGGACAAGTGGCTTAGTCTTGGCTAAGGATTGTTCTTATGTACCATTGAGTCAGAACTGACCCTCCCGTGTGTTTTCAGAGGCTGCAAACCACACAGGAGGAAATTGTCTTCCTTCCTCAGAACAGTTGGTGGATTCTAACTGCCAGCCTTTGGTTGGCAGTACAACTCCTTTCCTACTAGGCCACCAGAGCTCCCTTGGCTAAGGGTTAGGAAAGATTAGAAATGTGTTTCTTGAGATGTCTCAGAGAATTACTAGCATGATACGTAAAGTACTGAATTTTAGACTGGTTTTGGATTTGAACCACCAGAGAGGCTCAGCCTTTAGAATGGTAGCTCAGCTACCCCCAGGCTATGCTCCCAGAGCTCCTTACATTAACAAAGTAAATTTAATTAGCCAGTCGAATGATATAGCCATGTCAAAAAATGCAAATAGGATTTACATTATCTAAAATGGCTTTTTAACTTTCACATTGCCAGCTTTCCTTTCAACTTTGTAGAGACACCTACAATGTGATGAATAAATAAACCAGGGATACACCATGAAGTGAGTATGCAGATTAAAGAGTGGCAGGAAATACCAGGAGCATTTTGTGAGCAGAACAAGAGGGAAGAAGAGGAGGCCAGAGTGCCAGCCTGAGGTGCACATGCTTCTCACTGAATCCAGGGGTCCTGCTTCCACATCACAGCCATGCTGCAGACAGGACGTGGCTGAAACCAGAAGTGTCCACACACCAGAACAGTTCTGACACCAAAAAGCATGCCCTCATATGAGCAGCAAATAAAAATATCAAAACATGGTCTATTTGGCACTAATTAGTGTCAAATGCTTCTCGTTTTGAAGCAAAAGTAACACATGTTGGAGCTGTGAGATATCTTAAAACAGGGTCACTTATTATTGTGACACATGGACTTACAAATTAAATAAAATTAGAGCTACTCTAAAGACAGACACAGGTATACTCACATCAACTGTGAACGTCTTCCTTTTCCACATGTTAATTATTATACAACATTTTCTTTCTAAAATTTTTATTGTCTCACAGTAATTACACTGGTATAAGTTTCTTAACATGATAATTTGCAGAGTTGCTAGATATATTCCATTTTCATTAGATACATACTGTTGTGCTGGAACCCTGGTGGTGCTGGTATTAAAGCATTTGGGTGTTAACAAAAAGATGAAAATTGGATTCCGCTACCTCTCTACTCCATGGGAGAAAGATGAAGCAGTATATTCTTGGAAACTCTATGGCCCGGTTCTAATGTGCCCTGCAGAGGTGTTTTGAATGAGAACTGACTTGATGGAGGTGGGTTTGGTATTTTAAACTCTGTACTACACCTGGAATACCAAAAGGAATAATGACTAAGATATAAATATAGTCTATTTCTGCCTAAAATACTAAAAGTATAAAGGCAAGGAGTATGAGATAATTTTACAATGCTACAGACACTGTAGCAGAAAAGACTAAATATATTTCTGAGTTTTTTTTCCTTGATGGTTTCCCCCCCTCCTTTGTTTATTACAAGGGAGTGTAGGTTCATAGATAGCCTATATTACCACATCTCATATCCTAGGGTTTTGGGTGGTATGAAAAAAATGAGATACTATAAAACAGATTCTTAAAAGGAAGCGAATCCCATTACTCAGTTGGATGATTCTTTCATTACCTGACCTCTCAGGTCCTAGAAGTCTTCTTTCTTAGTAATTTTACTCTCTCAGTCATATCTTATAGTTTATCTTTACCGACATCAACAAATCCTTCTTACCTTCCCTCCGGAAGGACATTGGAATAGACCAATAACTGCTACCTATATCTTCCCTTCTTCAAATGGGATTTTTCTCTCCTTGAGGTGGGAATTTTGGTGCAGATTCCTTGTGTTTGCCTCTCTAGCATATCCTAGGTTAGTGTGTTGTGCTGTGTGGCGTGTCAGATGCCATTTCTTTTTGTTCAATAGTTAATGGTTCACTAGAGGTTAGATCTAATAGAGAAGACCACACCATATACTCTAGAGTGTCAGAGAGAATAAAGTCAATATATACATATTTAATTTTGCTGTCCCCTACAATAAATTAGAAGGAGATAAGTCACTAAGAGAAAAAAAAATTGATCCAGGTAGGAAGATACATTTTCTGGTGGATGAAATTTTGGAGTGGATAGTGTAAGTCTAATTGAGGGAAGATTGTAAAAATTATGAAAAAAAAACCAAACACTGATGCAGGAAACAATGCTTAATATCCAGTATTCCAAGAATGAATGTTACAGTAAAGAATTGTCAAGATAGGGAGGAAGGACTTACTGGAGAGATAATTAAATTCTCCAAGACATAGGGAGAAACTGAAGTAAGACACCTTACTAAAGGGTAAGAATTAGTCTTGTATACTATTTTCCATGAAAGATTGCTATGATTGCTAAGATTTTCATGATTGATTGCTAGAAGCAAAACTTTTAGAGGAAAGTAAGTTTCAGTCTAGACAACAAGTCCTGAAAAATATCAGGTAAATATGAGGCCAGAATAAAGACATGTAGAACTCAGAGTTTGCCTAACAAAGAACCTTTATTCGTCAGCACTAAATTGGAAAGAGGAAGGAGTGAGCTCCAGGAAATATTAGATACTGTGAAGGAGGAAATGAGAGAGAATCTAGGAAATCACTACATAGCAGAACTAGAGGAATTTGAATCAACATGGAAAGAAACACAGGACCATAGTCAGGTAAAGGCTAAGTTGAAGTTGGGTTGAAAACTGCAGTTCTTGATCATCTGCAACAAATGCTTCAGAGGTCATCTGCTTCTGCAGGCAAAGTTGTGTCTGCAACTGCATAATGCATAATGCAGCATAACAGAGATTATTAATGAATCTTCCTGTAGGATCTGTCAATAATAGATTGAAAAGGTACAGAGACAGGATACATCCCTGATGAACTCCATTCCTTATTTCGAACCTTGAAGTGTTTACTTACTCTGTTCTGATGACTGCTTCCTGATCTAAGTATAGGTTTCACGTGAACACAATCAGGTTTTCTGGGATTCCCAATTTTCTCAAGGTTAGCCATAATTTGTTCTGATCCACACAGTCAAATGCCTTTTCATAGTCAATGAAACACAGACTTTCCTCTGTACTCTGCTTTCTGTCAAGATCCATCCGACATTGGCTTAAACCCAAGTCTGTATTTCTGGCAGTTCTCTGTCGATGTGTTGTTCCAGTCATTGTGGACAAGCTTCAGCAAGATTTTACTTGTGTGATAAATCAATATCGTTATTTTGTTTGATAATTTTGACATTGTATTGGATCACCTTTTATTGGAATAGGAATAAGTATGGATCTTTTCTAGTTAGTTGGCCAGGTAGTTGTCTTCCAGATTTTTTGGCACAACCTGGTGAGTGTGTCCAGGGCAGCATCTGTTTGTTGAAACATGTCAGTTGGTATTCCATCAATTCCTGAGGCCTTGTTTTTTGACAATTTCTTCAGAGCACCTTGAACTTCCTACTTCATCACTACTACCTCTTGACCATATGTTGTTTCATGAAATTCTTCAGTGTCAGCCAATTCTTTTTGGTGCAGTGACAGTGACTCTGTGTAAATTCTTCCTGGATCATTCAATATTGTGCCCATAGCATCAACTCATGGCTTGAATTTGTTTTTCAGTTCCTTCAGCTTAAGAAATACCAACTGAGTTTGGCCCTTTTGATTTTCTGACTCCAGCTCTTTGCACATTTCATTGTAATACTTTACCTTGGCCTCTTGAGCTGCCCTTTGAAATCTTCTGTTCAACCAGTTAACTTCCTGATTTCTTCCTTTTGCTTTGGGTTCATGGCATTCTAACACAATATTCATAGTTTCTTCTGATATCCATCTCTAATTTTTTCTTTCTCCTCTGTCTTTGTAATGATCTTTTGCATTTTTCATGGATTTTCTTTTTGATAGCTTCCTGCAGCTCATTTAGCCTTCATTAGTGTCTAAGATCTGAAACCTATTTTTGATATGGTTTATAATTCATGTGGGACAGACTCAAGGTCAAATTTTATTTCTTGCGGTTTGATTTAATATTCTTTAGCTTCAGTTTAGACTTTCATACAATTAATTGATTATCTGTTCTACAATCAATGCCTGACCAAGTTTTTAGAACTGACATAAAGCTTCACCATGGATTCTTTGCATAAATGTAATCAATCAGATTCAGGTGTGGTCTATGTGTATACCTGCCATTTGTGTTTCTTATAAAAGGTATTTGCAATGAATAGATCATTAATTATACAAAATTCTATCATTCTATCTCCAGATTAATTTTTGTCACCAAAGTCTATGTTTCCTGAATATTGATCCTTTTTTTTCTTATTTCCAACTTTTTCATTCCAGTTATTTATTATTTATTCATCTTGGTTGCATACTTGACTGATGTTTTACTGCAAATGTTAGTAGAAATCTTCTATTTCCTCCTCTTTGCCTCTGGTTGTTGGTGTGTATATTTGAATGAGAATGGTATTAGTAGATTTTCCTTGTATGTATACAGATATTATCCTGTCACTAACCACATCGTATTTCTGTATCAATATAGAAATGGTCTTTTTTAACTATGAATGTGACCCCATTTTTCCTCACCTTTTCATTTTTGGCATAGTTGTTGTTGTCCCATTAAGTCACCTGCAACTCATAGTGACCCTATGTCTACTCTGAACCCTGCGCTATCCTGAACCAATCTCTTTGTCTCCAATAGACTTAATCCTATTTCTCCAGTCAGTAAGTCAATCCATCTCTTCCTGAATGTTACTCTCTTGCATGGTCTCTCTACCCTTAAAAAGCATGATGTCCTTCTCCAAGGCTTGGTCCCTTCTGGCCACAAGTCCAAAGTATGTGAGATGGAGTTTTAAAATCCTTAACCTCCAGGGAACACCTAGGTTTCACCCTCTCCCTCTCCAGAACAGATCTGTTTGTTCTCCTGGCAGTCTACGGTATTATTATTCTCCAGCACCACAACTCAAAGACATTAATCCTTCTTCTTACTGTTCAGCTTTCAAATACATAGCAAGTAATTGTGAAGACCATGGCCTGAATCAGGTGTACCTTAGCCTCCAGACTGACATTATGAGGTCCCTGATAGCAGACTTTCCCAATCTAATTCGTCTTTTGATATCCTGACTGCTGGTTCTAAGAGTGTTGATTGTGGAATCAACTAAGCTGAAGCTGTTAACAAACTCAATCTCTTCTCCATTCATTTTCTGTTAATCATTACCAGGATATTGCTTGTTTGTGATATTAATAATATTACTTGATAATTTCCACCATTTGGTGGGTCACCTTTTTTTTTGGAATGGAAATATAGATGTCTTCTAGTCAGTCGGCCAGGTAATTGTCTTCCAGATTTCTTGGCATAATTTTGTGTATGTGTTCAGGGCAGCATCTTTTTTACTGAAATATGTCAATTGGTATTCCATCAATTTTTTGGAATTGTTTTTTGCTAACTCTTTTGGAGCAGCTTGAACTTTCTCCTTCATCACCATTGCCTCCTGATCATATGTTGTTTCATGAAATTTTTCTGAGTCAGCCAATTATTTTTCAGCCAGTTATTTTTCAGTGATGCTTTCCATCCTTTTTTTTGATGTTTCTTGGGCCATTCAACATTCTTCCCTCAGCTTCCTAACGTATTGCAACTCGAGGCTTAAACTTGGTAACTTCAGTTCTTTCAGCTTAAGAAATGTCAAGAGAATTTGGCCCTTTTTATATTCCAACTCCAGCTCTTTGCACATTTCATTATAATACTTTACTTTGTCTTCATGAGCTGCCCTTTGAAATCTTCTTTTCAGCTCCTTAAACTTCTTTCCCTCTCCCATCATATAATGCAGTCACCTTTATTCTTTCTGGGGGAAAAACACTTCCAATATTCACGACAAATAAATACAAATCATAATGTATTGACTTTCTTCATGGCCCTTGTTTGCTAGAAGAATTGACATTAATTGATATGATAAAGCCTAGAAATTCATTTAACTTTTGACTGGATTATTGAGAGCAATTCTCTACTGAGTCACCAGACTATGTGAATATTTTGACCCTACTTAAATTTTATACAATTTTGTACTAGTATATCCTTATGTAGGGTTAGAGTATTAATTTTAAACATCTGCAAACTTTTACTTTTCTTTCTGTTACTTTGTAAAATAAAATATTTAATTCCATTTAATTTGAAAATTTGAGAATTACTGTGTCATTGAGTGGCATGTCTAGCATTAATACAGGCTTACAGATCCAGTGAATTTTCTTAAATGTTATAAGAAAAATATTCTTTAAAATATTATTGTTGTTATTAGATGTCATTCAGTTGACTACTTCTCATAGTCAGGCAGTGAACAATTAAAAACAATGGACCTTGTTCACTGTTCTCATAAACAATACCATGTTCAAGTCTATTGTTGCTATCACTATATCAGTCATTGTCAATGAAGGTCTTTCTCTTTTAATGACCCTCTGTTTTTCCCAGCATGATAATTTTTCCATGGGCTGGTCTTGACAACTTGGCCTAAGTAAGTGAAACAAAGTATCACTATCTTTGCCTCAAAGGAGCACCCTGGTTCGATTTTTTCCAAAGAATATTTGTCCTTTTGGTATGAATATTCAATACTCTTTGCTAACATTATAGTGCAAAGTTTTCTTTTCTTTTCAGGTCTTCTCTATTCGTTGTATGATTTTCTGTGCATAAGAAGCAGTGAAAATACTATGGCTTGAGTGGCTCCTTCTTGATTTTATTCTGTTTAGTTTGGCTTCTCAGTGCTCTAGTGTAATGTTCTAATGTGTGTGTGTGTGCAATATTAAAAATGTGCTGTCCATTTTGATCTTTGCTTCCTCCACTGTCTTTGTAATAACTTTTTTCATTTTATTGTAATAAGTTTTTGCATTCTTCATGGATGATATTCTTGATACCCTCTCATAGCTCATCTGTTTTTCTCTTATTAGTATTCAAGGCCTCAAATCAGTCCCTGAGGTGGCCTTTAGGTCAAACTTCTCTTTTGTGGATATTTTTTTTAGCTGCAATTTGAACTTACATATTATTAGTTGATGATATGTTCTACAATCAGCACCTGGCCTATTTTTTCACAGTTGATACTGAGCTTTTCCAGCAGCCCTCCTCTCCTCCCTGCCCACAGATGGAGTCAGTCTGATGCCTCTGCAGACCATCAGGTGAAGTTCACGTAGATAACTGTTGTTGTTGTTATGTGCC
>NW_006399861.1:6529848-6532685 GCF_000299155.1 Elephantulus edwardii
TTCTAGTCGTTTTTGGATAATCTTCAGTAAAATCTTGCTTGCATGTGAAATCAGTGAGATTTTTCTATAGTTTCCACACTCTGTTGAGTCGCCTTTCTTTGGGATAGGAACAAATATAGATCTCTTCCAGTCAGTTGGCCAAGTGGTTGTTCTCCAGATAATTCAAAATGTTCCAAGTCAACCAATCTCATTTCACCTATGTATCTCAGTACTTAAGAATTCACTCTGACTGCTGAGTCATAATTGGCATAGCAATAGTGAGCTTTTGCTTTACATGGAGTGTGGAATTTGTCTCTCAAGATGGCTTTTCTAGTGTAGATGACTGTGTGAAAGGGTGAAACCATATGCGTGAGGCACAGTGACCTCTCCATAAAGGGATTGGCTGTCTATCATTCTACAAGCGTATTGCCCAGTCTCAACAATCTACAAGAGTATTGACGAATCTCACCAAAAGATTGAATGGTTCTGTTGTTACTGTTGTTATGTGCCATCAAGTTACCTGCTACCCACAGTGACCCAAAGTACAGCAGCTCTGAAGCCTGCCCTGTCTTGAGCCAGTCTCACTAATTCCGATACACCAACCTCCATTGCCAGTTACTGTATCAACCCATCTCATCCGGGGTCTTCCTCTACTGTTGTGTATCTCCCCTCTTCCAAGAATGATGTTCTTCTCCAAGGATTGGTCACGTACTCAGAGTATGCGAGATGGAGCCTCCAAGGAGAAATTGGTTTTACCCTCTCCAAGACAGACTTACTTATTTTCTTGGCAGTCCATGATATGTTCAATACTCTTCTCCAGCACCACAGCTTGAAAGTGTCACTGCCCAGCTCTCTCATGCATAGCAAGTAATTGTGAAGACCATGGCCTAGATTTGGTGCACCTTAGTCTCATGACTGACATCATTGCATTTCAGTACACTGGAGAGGTCCCTGACAGCAGATTTTTCTCAGTGGAATTTGTCTTTTGGTTTTCTGACAGTTGGTGCCAAGAATGTTGACTGTGGAATTGAGCAAGATGTAATTGTTAACAACCTCAGTCTCTTCTCCATCTATCATGGTGCTGCCAATTTGCCCAATTGGTGAGAATTTTTGTCTTCTTGATTTTGAGCTTAATCCACATTGAAGACTACAAGTCCTTGACCTTCTGCAGCAGCTGCTTCAGATCTTCCTCAGTTTCAGCAAGCAGATTGTGTCATCTGCATAATGTAGTTTATTGATGAGTCTTCTTCCAATTGTAATGCAACATTCTTTCTCATAAAGCCCTGCTACCTAACTGATCTGTTCTGTATATAGATTGAAAAGGTATGGAAACAGGATGCATCCCTGGCACACTCTTGATTTTGAACCATATAGTTTCCTTGCTCTGTTCTGAGGACTAAGTCCAAAAATATGTTTCATGTAAGTGAAATCAAGTGTTTTGGGCTTCCCATTTTCCTCAAGATTAGCCACAATTTGTTGTGAGCCACACCTTTGCATAGTCAATGAAACACAAATAGATGTTTTCTGGTACTTTCTTCCAAGGTCCAGCTGAGGCAATAATTCCTCTAGTGCCACAACTTCCTCTAAACATAGCTTATATTTCTGGTAGTTCTCTGTCAATGTACTGTGCCAGTCATTTCTGGATAATCTTCAGTAGAATTTTGCTAGTATGTGATATTGTTTGATAATTTCCACATTCTGTCTGGTCACTTTTTTTAAAATGGAATAAATGTAGATTTTGTCCAGTCAGTTGACTGGTAATTGTCCTCCAGATCCATTAAACAACCTGGTAACCACATTCAGGGCAGCATCTGTTTGTTAAAATACATCAACTAGCTAAAGAAAATAGGAATTCTTCCTCCACTTCAAACAGAAGAAATTCTACCCCTACAAGAAGGAATTGTTCCTGCACCAGAAGAGAGAATTCTTTGCCTAGCCAGGAAAGAGAGATTTCTCCAAACTCAGTGAAACTGAGGATACACTGTGGGATGGCAGCATCAGAAAAGGCTGAATTTGAGAACTGGATGTGAAATGAGATTTTTAGGATACGGAGAGCCAGTATTTGCAGCACTAAGAACTTTATTTAACTATTAGGGGAGGCTAATATTGGCAGGAATGAGAACTTTATTATACAATTCTTTTTTCCACCAGAGGAAGTATGACAATATTGGTAGGACTGAGAACTTGGAAAGACTTTTAAAGCCACTAAGCTGAAGTGCCTCTATGGCTATTTTGGAAGTAGTCTTGTTTGTATTTTGTTATTAATCTGAATCATAACCTTTTGACTTCTTCAATATGGTTCTGTGTGCTCTGTGAACTATCACATTGGATTTTGGACCCAGCCAAGAAGCAAGATTGGTGTTGAGATAAGTGTAAAGAGGCATGGGAGCATAAGAGACATATCTGACCTCATAGGAATTGGTTTTGTGTTACTGATGCTGTAAACAGGGATAGTTTCCCTCTGTGAAATTGATAAAGGTCAAATATGGCACTCCCACGTGGTTCTTGTTCTTTTTATAAGGGGACATAACTGTGAGTATAGACGTCAATAGATTGGTTATTAATCTTGAGAATGCAATAGTAAAAATATGCATGCTGAGACTTGAGAAAGAATGATTGTATGAGAAGTTGGGCCAAGCATAGAGGTAATTATAAATGGGATGATTGAAGCTTGTGTAAAGCAGTTGTTGAGATTAGAGAGAGAAAATGCAAGACATTTTCTGAGATTCAAACCTAGAGTTGCTGTAATCAAGGATGCTTAGGGCAGAATATTAAATGATCCAGGAAGTATTAAAAGAAGATGGAAGGAATATACTGAGTCATTATAGAGAAAGGAATTGGCAGATACAGAGGAATTT
>NW_006399861.1:6534818-6552984 GCF_000299155.1 Elephantulus edwardii
TGGTGGTTAATACAGAGTGTATATTTTGGGGCATTATGATTATCATAAGAGTTTGGAATGAGGGTTGCAGAGTGCAGTATACTTGGAGTAGAGGTGAGGGTACGGGGGGTTTTATAACAATGAAGGAGTGGGGTGGCATGGGCAGGAAGTAAAGTGCAACAATGAATGAATGGAAATCCAAAATCTCTGTAAATGTTCATTGAAGTTAATAATAATAATAATAAAAAAGACAAAGTGGTACAGGTACAATGACAGACACATAAATCAATTGAATAAAATTGAGAACCCAGAAATCAGCCCATCTACCAATGGTCAAGTGATTTTTGACAAGGAGATGAAATAAGTTAAGTGGGGAAATGATGGCCTTTTAAAAAAAATGGTGTTGGCAAAATTGAAAAACCATCTGCAGAAAACTCAAACAAGACCCACATTTCACACCATCCACAAAATACAACTCAAAGTGGATTAAAAGCCTAGGACTAAAACTAAGAATTATAAACTATATTAGAGAAAAGCTTGGAAGAATCCTAGAAACACCAATCCACAACATGAACAGTCTTCCAAGCATCCTGAAAGACCTATAACCAGAAGATAAGATAGATGACTAGGACCTTCTAAGGATCAAATCCCTATGCACATCCAAAAAGTAAAAAGGGAAGCCACAGACTGGGAAAAATATTTGGTAATGACATGTCTGATAAAGGACTTATATCTAGATTTTATAAAATACTCAAGAACCACATTGTGATGAAGATAAACAACCCAATTGCAAAATGGGCACAGGATATGAAAAGACACTTTACCAAAGAAGACATTCAGATGGCTAATAAACACATGAAGAAATGTTCAAAATCCCTAGCTCTAAGAGAGATGCAAATCAAAAGAATTGTGCAATATCATCTCACACCAATAAGAATAGCAAAATTCAACATAACAACAAACAACAAATGCTGAAGAGGGTGTGGAGAAACTGCAACCCTTATTCACTGTTAGTGAGAATGTAAAATGGTGCAACCACTATGGAAGGCAGTATGGCACTTTCTCAAAAAGTTGGAAATAGAAATACCATTTGACCCAGGAATTCCACTAGTGGGAATATACCCTAAAGAAATCAGAATTGTCACCCAAACAGATATATGCACACCCATATGTATTGCTTCTTTTTTCACAATATGAAAGAGCTGGAAAAAACCCAAGTGCCCATCCACAAACAAATGGAGAATCTGTGGTATATTCACACAATGGAATATTATGCAGCACTGAAAACAAAGAACCCATGAAATATTTTACAAAATGGGTGACCCTGGAAGACATTATGCTTAGTGAAATATCTCAGTCACAAAAAGACAAATACTGTATGATGCCACTGTTATAAAACAGTACCGACATGGGGGTTGAGGGGAAACCAAGAAAAGAGGGGATAAAAAATGTACATTGCATTGAAACAAATGAGGGAGAGAACTGTCTAAAATGAATATATGATTAGGTATTATTGATATGACAAGAGCCCTGAATAAGAGCTGCATAATAAAGTGGTCTGGGTTGGGGGTGTGTGGACTATATAACAAGGAAAGGACTTTTTTCCAAAGAAAAATGCAAACTGGGGGGGAAGCAGAGCAGGGAGGAAAATGTGCAACAATGAATGAAAGGAAATCTAAGTTCTTTATAAACTTACAATAAAATTTCAATTAAAAAAAATGAAGGAAGATTTATTGAGGATACCTATATATTCTCACATTTCAAGTGATGAAATTAAAAAAATAGAAGTCAAGGAGGTCTAAGAATAGAGAGAAAACTATGGTCATCTGAAAGACGTCTAATGAAGCACTCCTTTCGCTACAAAAATGTCCTTTAATTCATACTTCCATGAAATCATTTATGTGCCAAATTACTGATAAGCCATTTTCTCCTATGATTTGTGGATTACGAATTTGATCAAATAAATTATTAAAAAGAATCATATAACTCATTGCACTTAAGGACTTTGGAATGATCCTTGACAGCAAATTTTCCCAGTGTAATATGTCATTTAGTTTCTTGATGGCTGTTATTATGGTTGCAGATTGTGGATCCTAGTCAAATGAAATTGTTGAAAAAATACATACTGGTAAGAAAATAAAAATAAAATAAAAATAGTCATAAGCTTTGTTACTGATAGTATTTGGAAATGTTTGGGAAAAGAAAATAATGTCTATTTAAGGCCATTTTCTCTTAAAATTTCTCTTTCTCTTAGCCTTTCAACTATAATTCAAACACAAGTGCTATAATATTTCTATTTAAATATCACAATTTCCTGAGTGAAAAGCAAGTGTCTTATCAGTCAGCAAGAAGTCAGGATGGTAAGATTTAAAGAACATTCTTCTGACCCAGGGAGGTACATTGAGTGAAGCTTTTATCTCTGAGTTGAAACTACTCCCTTTCAATGAAAGTTATTTGTGGATCTATATTTCAAACCATCATCCACAAAAGGAGTGAACCTTCGCACAGCATCAAACTCAAGAATGAATGTCTCGGTGAATGCCTTCCTACACTTAAGATAAAAATCACTGTGTTAGCCACTGAGCTTGCTTTTCATTAGTTCTGTGAGTATGAAATCACTTGACAGCTATTTTCAATGAAAAAATGGTTAAAAATAATTTTTAAGAACCTCTGGTACAGAAATTTTTATAGTCACTATATTTAGAATTATATCTGGTAAAATAATATTGAATTAGGGTTAAAAAATCTAGGATTCTAAGCTTGATTTAGTCTATTCTCTAGATAGAGGATAGGTTTTCTAAATTGAAAATGTATTTCATTTTTTTCCAATCTCTAAAACATCAATAAGCAAAACCCATGTATCTTTCTAGCTTCAAATTTTAATAACCAAAAATTATTCAAACCCACAATTCTATGGGGGGGGGAATGTCATAGTGTCCACGAAGATTACAGTTTTGGAAACCCTGGCAGTTAGAGCCTGTCCTACAGGGTCCCGGTGTGTTGAAATTGTTTTGGTAACAGAAAGTTTGAGTTTTGCGGGCTAATTGCTGACACTTGTCTTTCTCTGAGTCATCCATGCCCATTTCTTCTTGTATCAGATTATAATTTTCTATAGATGGCCTCCAAAGATTTAGGATTCTAAATTTGTTTTAAGATGACTTCCTTGATATATCCCAACTCTTAAGTACTTCTTGGAATATTATTGTTGTTGTTAGGTATGTCCAGTTAAGTATGACCCACAGCGACCTTGTAAGTAACAGATCTGAACCCTGTCCAATCCTGTGCCATCCTCACACCTCCTGACATACTGGAGCCCATTTCAGAAGCCATTTTGTCAATTCACCTGGTCAAGTGCCATCTTTCTGAACACAATGTTCCTGTCTAAGGAATCAGCCTACTAGCAACATGTCCAAATTATACGAAGTGAACCCTCGTCATCTTCCCTCCAAGAGTACTCTGGGTGCACCCCTCTCCAAAACGTATTTGTTTGTTCTTTTGGTATTCATGGAATGTTCAGTAGTCTTCTCCAACACGACGTCTCTAAGGCATCAATTTTTCTGTCATCCTTATGCATTGTCCAGCTCTCAGAGGCATAGTAAGTGATTGGAAAGATGATGGCCTGAATCAGGTGCACCTTAGTCCTCAAGCTGATATCACTACTCCTCAATAATTTGAACATGTCCCTAAACTGCAAACTCTCCCAGTGCAATACATCTCCTGATTTCCTGATTGCTAGTACCAAGAAAGTGAATTGTGGACACAAGTAAGATGAATTTGTTGATAGTTTCAAATTTTTCTCCATCTATCATAAATTGTCAGGTTTTTTGTGTTTGGGGAAAAGATAGTTCTAATTGGTACAACACTTGTCTGTCAGTTTGCTGAATTAAAATAACTGGTAGGTTGCTCTAATACTGAAAGCTCTGCCACAAATGTGTCAAGTGCCACAAGGGATACCTATGATGGACAGGTTTTAGTAGAGCTCACAGATTAAGATAGACTAGGAAGCAGGATTGACCATCCCCTTCTCAGGCCTTGAAAAGCCTATGAACAGTAGAGGAATGTAATCAGTCTTAGAATGTGATACTTAAAATGTGTAATAGAAATATAAGGTTTGTGTTGCTTCCTTCTTGAATCCTAGAAGGTGTATGGTTACTGTATATGTGATATAATTGTTCTTATGTGCTGTTGAATCGTAATTAACTCATAGCTGACCTCCAGCAGGTTTTCAGAGACTGCAAACCACACCAGAGGCGATTCCTCATATTTCTTCTGTACGTATCTAATGCTAGGTGGCTTCAAAAGGTAGAATATAAAAAGTGGGATATCTTCTGTCTGGTTCTCCTAGATTGTGACTATTGCATAATCCAGTCTCTATACTATTAGTAAGCAGAGAAAATCAAGGGAGAGGTTAATGTTGTAAGCTATAGTTGAAGTGAGGGCCCAGCTTATAGTTAGGATCAAACTGCAGACAGAAAATGGAAAAAAAAAATTGAGATGACTCAAGCCTCTGCCGCTGTCTGACAACAACCACAGAAGAGACCTTGTCAAAGAAGTGCTTATCTGAGCCCAGTAAGCTTCCAAACTATGAAGGGAAAGAAATAATTTTATTCCAAGTGCCCAGCCAGTACCTGGCAATTCTATCTCTGAATGCATTTGTAATAAAAGCAAATGAATAATAAATACTAAAGAACTTGTTGAACTTCTCTTGACCCAAATCTTCTTTATAAATTTTCTATTTCTTCCACAGATTCTATTCATTGATCCCTTTCTTTTATTTTTCTCTAGGATTACTTCCCTCGGTTTAACTTTAACTCTTCCATATTTTCCCAACAAATGAAATAACTCTATTTTATCAATGGACTTCCAATGAATCACTCAGAGCCATTTTTACTTTCTCTTATTACCTGCTTTTACCTAGTTGAGTCTTCACCCTTTTACTCCTAAACATTTACAAGAATTATTCTCTCAGCCTCTTCTCTTGACCCATCCTGGAGCAGAATGAAGTAGAGTTTGATGTCAAAGACGTGACTTTGGATTCTTATTTCTCCACCAAGGACTCTTGGATTAAATTGCCAACTTCCTTCCAGATGTTTCCTTATTTTAATCTTTCTGTTAAACAATGAAGATTTAATAGGATAGTTGAAAACTGACTACCACTAGACCTGCCACATAGCCTGATGGTAGCCCTGTTGCTATCTATGCCTATAAACTCAATTGTAGTTAAATGTCCTTGAGTTGAGTATGACTCATGAACAACAGATCTGAATCCTGTCTTCTCATCATTGCTGGTATATGTAAGCTCACTGCTGCAGTCAGTATGTGAATCCATCTCACTGAGGGTCTTCCCTAAACTATTTTGCCTTTTCTCAGACTAAAATATAAGCTGCATAAGAACAGAGAATTGTATCTATTTTCCAACTGTGATACCTCTAGTGGTTAACTGTTCTAATCACTATGCTCAGCGTTTTAGAATTTATACAGTTTGAGCCCAGTTTGCTTTTCATGATTTATCTCACTCTTTGTTTTTACCCAAATGTTTGGTCCTTCCCTTAACATCTGCTCTATTTTCTGATCTTTGATCCTTTTATTTTTTGTTGGATTCTCCTGCAATGGATTCAGATTCCTTTCAATTAGAACAGTATTATTGCTTTCAAGCTCAGCCTAAAAATTACCAGGTTCATCAAGTTTTATTTTTTTCTGATCCCCTCTACACTTTTCTGATGTTATTATTGATAAGCCACTTTTGTTGACATTATTATCTGGTACAAAAGCTGTTTCAAATCATTTTGGGGGCTGAAGAGTGTTGACTAATTAAATTTCCTGTATCTTGATCCTTGGCCTAGTCCAAAGAATCTATTTACTAAATCTTAGAATATGTTTTGAGTGAATATATGCATCCCAGCCCTCTGACTCTGGGACATGGTGGATACCTTATAAGAAAAAAAAAATCCTGACAACGAATAATATATTTTTTGGAAATGACTCAAAATTGTTGTACTAAAGTGAAAACTGGACACCTCAAGAGCCAGTGGCAAAGACAAACTGTATGGAGAACAAATGTACCTTGTTTGTAAACAGAGTTTGCAAAGATAAACCTGTTAGTCTTCCATATGTGTTTTCCAGCTGGAACTCATAAGTGATTTCCCTAGGGTTTAGCCTTTCGTGTGCTGGGGAGTCCCCCTGCAGATTAAGCCTTGGTTACATGAATGTTTAGCACACCTCTAAATTAGGTTACAATGTGGAGACTCCACATGCCATTTCAGAAGAGTTTCCCTGGGCAGCTTGTAAGCATTCCACTCTTACCTACTATTGTGGATTATTGCTAACACTTCTGAATATAAATCTAAAATTGGCTCTTAGATTTCTGGAGACCACCTTATAAAATAGTCAATTTATAGAAAATATTTGTTATAATTAGCTCACAGCTTGTTATGACTAATAATTCAGTTAAAATAATAATTATTGTTGCAGTAAGAGAAACAGAAAAGGAAGAGAATGGGAGAAGAATGCAGAATGGGAGAAGAGGAGGGAAATGTTTATTGGGTAATGATTATGTATTGGGCATATATTATCTCATTCAGTCCTTGGATGTGAGTACATTTGCCGCTTTCTTGAAAATGAAGAGAACTCTGGTGGTTTAAGGGAATTTTAGTGGCATAGACCATAGAAAGATGTGTTGCTAACCTAAAGGATGAGCCTCTCTAATGAATCTGATGAATCAAATCCCCTAGTGATTCCTCTGGGGAAAGAGTAACAATCTACTTTTATGATTTATAGCCTCAGAAACCCAGTGAGTCGCCTATGATTTTGTCCTGACACAGTGGCAAAGAGTTTATATAACTATTTAAAAAACTAGGATGTATCCACAACCTACGTTATGCAGATAACACAAGCTTGTTTGCCAAAACAGAGGAAGATTTGAAGTTTTGCTGCAGAAGGTCAAAGTATGCAGTCTTCAATATGCATTGGATCTCAACATCAAGGAGACAAAGATTCTCACCACTGGGCCAACTGGCAGCATTATTTTAAAAAAGAAGAAAATCAGGATGCATTCTTGCTGTTCTAATTTCTTGCTCAAAATTATGTTTTTAGATCATCAGATAACTACTTTTATGATTGAATGCTTGACATTATATGAATGTTGTTGTTGTTAAGTACCATTGAGTGGCAACCCTGTAAATAAAAGTCCTCAACTCTTGAGTGACTTTCATCCTTTCTCCAGGTTCATAGGGTTTCTGGAGGCAACCTATTACGGAAATGGATGCCACTCCTGCTTCCAAGTTTGTTTTAATCGGGGAGCTTCACCAAACACTGTTCATCATATGAGTAGTAGCTAAAATATTTGCATCCTCTTATCTTGGTGGGTATGATTGGTTGCTTGAAATTTAAGATATTTTGAATAAAGATACTTAGAATATTAACATACAGGTACTTGTTCTTTTTTTAAAGAAAATTTTTATTTTATATTGGTTTACTTAAAAAGTTCATATACATTGTTTTTCACATTGGATCTTTCTCATTTCTTTTACTCATTCCTCCCTCCACTCATCAAATTGTGCAACCCTATGATAAACTACCACCCTACGACTATCCATCCTCACCCCTCTGCTGGAATCCTTTCTTGGATCCTCATAAACATTCCACAATAATGGTCTTATACAGTATTTTTCTCTATGGGACTGAGTTAATTCACTTATCATAATGCTCTCAGTCAGATCACAAACTCTCCAAGACAGTCTTTCCCCAGAATTTTAAGCAAAAATGAATAATGATATGAAAAAAACCCCAACCTACATCTGTATAGAATTGACCCCCCCCAAAAAAAAGTCTATTAAGAGAAAGTACCCCTTAGTAGCAGTGGCTAAGTTTAACAGAATAGCACGTAATAAACATTAAAAAGGACATGTATTATATTCTAGGGCATTATTTTTATCGTAGGAGTATGCAATGAGGGCTGCAGAGTGGATTATATTTGGGGGTAGGGGGTGGGGTTTGGGGGAGGTGGGGGGGGGGGAATTGTGTACCAATAAGGGAGTTTTTCTTTTGCTTTTCAAGGAGAGGAGCAAATGGAGGGGGGAGGGGTTTGTGCGGGGAGAAGGGTGCAACAATGAATGAATGGAATCCCAAAATCTCTGTAGATGTTCATTGAAATGAAAAATAAACAACCTAAATTTAAAAAAAAAAAAGGTCATGACATGATAGGAACTCATACATTTTTGGTGGGATTGTAAAATGGTACAACCACTCCGGAAGGCAGCTTGGTGCTTCCTCAAAAAGCTGAAAATAGAAATTCCATTTGACCTAGATATTCCACTGCTTAGAATATATCCCAAGAAAATGATAACTAAGGCTCAAATGGAGACTTGTACATCAATGTTCATAGGAGCATTATTTACATTGCAAGAACATGGAAAGAGTCCAGATACCCAACCACAAATGAATGGATTGAGAAATTATGGTACATTCACACAGTGGAATACTATGCAGTAAGGAGGAGCAATTATTTTGTAAATTACCTAACTTGGGAGGGACTGGAAAGCATTATGCTGAGTGAACTAACTCAGTCCCACAAGGACAAACAGTGTATGAAACCATTATTGTAGAATGCATATAAGGATCCAAGCGGGAGTGGAGATGAGAGGAATGGAAGCAGAGGGATGAGGATGGGTGGGGCCAGGGGGTTTTTAATCATAGAGTTGCACAATTCGATGGGTGGGGGGTGTAAAGGGAATGGGAAGGATCTTTTATGAAAAATAATGTATTCAAACTTTGTAAATAAATCAGTATATATGCACTGTGTTTTAGAAAACTAACAAACATTGATAAATTCAGTACTCTGTATTTTCAGGTCTCCATTGGCCCTTTCTTAATTCTTTCACCCTCACCCTCTGCCTACCAAACTCTGTCATTCTAATGATTTCCTCCTCTCACCACAGTTTGCCCCCCGGCTCCCTACTTTCCCCCTTTTAGACTTTTACAACCACCTTACTATTCTTTCTTCTTTTTACAATAATAGTCTTATGCAGTACTTTTCCTTATAAGACTGAGTTACTTCACTCAACATAATGCTCTCTAGACTTTCCCATCTTATACTTTGTTAGATCATTGCTATTTAATGCTGCGTAGTATTCCATCTTGTGGATGTATCATAATTTCTCAATCCATTCATTTGTTGATGGACATTTGTGCTATTCCCATTTTTCTTGCTGTTGTTAATTATGCTGCTATGGACATAGATGTACAAAATTTCATTTGTATCTCAGTTCTATTTTCCTCAGAGTAAATTCCTATATTCCTAGCAGTGGAATTGTTGTGTACCATTGAGTTGTAACCAACGTATAGTTGACCTTCTAGCAGACTTTCAGAGGCAGTTAATTGTGGGGGAAAAGCTGGGTCACATGGAATTTTTATGTTCAGCTTTTTTAGAAAATGCCAAAATGCTTTCCTGAGTGTTTATACCATTTTATAATCCCACCAATAGTGTTATGAGAGTTACCATCTCTCCACATCCTCTCCAACATTTATTTCTTGCTATCTATTAAACTTTGCCACTGCTACAGGGATTGAGAAGTTATCTCACTGTGGTTTTGATCTCCATCTCTCTGATTGCCAATGATTTTGAACATTTCTGCATGTGTATGTTGGTCATCTGGCTATCTTCCTTTGTGAAAAGTCTTTCCCCATTTTGCCAATTTGTAATTGGGTTATCAATTGTTTTCTTGTGGAGGCCTTGCACTATTCTGTGAAGTTTTGTTATCAAACCCTTGTCTCAGATGTCATTAAGAAATATTTTTTCCAAATCAGTAGGTTTTCTGTTCACTCTACTAGAAAAAAGTTTTGACACACACAGAAATTTAATATTTAGAAGATCCCATTCATCAATTTTATGCTCTTCTGGTGGTGCATTTTTTATTTTACTTGTCCAGCTATTTTTAGCATAGGGTAAATCTTTTAAGTTTGGTCCCATTTTGTCTATTAATTTTATTTATGGTTTGGGGGCTTTATTCCTAGGCATGAGATGTGGATCCTGCTTCAGTTTTCTGCAGGTAGTAGTACAGTTTGCCAGAAGCATTTTTTGAAGAGCTTGTCATTTCCCCATTTGATCGATTTTGTTTCTTTGTCAAATACCAGTTTAACATAGGTAGATGGGTTCATTTCTGGGTTTTCTATCCTGTTCCATTGGTTTATATATCTGTTGTTCTACCAGTACCTTGCCATTTTGGCTATTACAGCAGTATAGTAGGTTTTGAGATCAGGGAATGCTTTACCTTCAATTTAATTTTTGTTTTTCAGATGTACTTTGCTTATTTGAAGTTTCTTTCCTTTCCAAATAAACTTGACAATTGCTTTTTCTGTCTCTTTTAAAAAATGAGATTGGTATGTATTTTGAAATTATATTAAACATGTAGATTGCATTTGGTAGAATAATAATTTTCATTATGTCAAATCTTCCTAGCCATGATAGGAAGTGTTTTGTAGTTTTCCTTATAAAAATCTTCTGTATCTCTAGTTCAATATACTCCCAAATACTTCACATTGTGGATAACTATTGTAAATGGTATTTCTGTTTTAGTTTCCTTTTCCATGTTTTCTTTGTTGTAGAGACGTCCCACTCTGGCTTCTATATCTTGAGCTTATATTCTGTCACTTTAATAACTTGGTCTACTATGTCTAAAGGTTTTTTTGTTGAATATTTGGGGTTCTTTTTGTACACTTATATATCATTTGCATATAGCAACAGTTTTATCACCTCTTTGACAATCTGGATGCCTCTTATTTCCTTGTCTTGTTGTTTTTCTCTAGCAAGTGCTTCCTGTTCAATACAATATTGAATAAAAGTCATATGGTGGACATCCTTGCTAGTTCTGCTATTTTAGAAGAGCACCTGTTTTGTTTTTTCATAATGCTGTCTGCTGCATTCTTGACATTATGTGAAGTTTTTCTTGGTATGTGTTAGGGTGTTTTCAGTTATATTTGCATAGGTTGTGGATAGTTCTTTATTTTTAAAAAGATGTTGATTAAATGCAGGCTTAAAGTGTTCCCTTTATGGGAGAGGGCAATTCACACTACTAGAGTTCCTTTCTGGTCCTGTACAGTGAGAAATTTCATGTTTTCTAAAGTCCTTCAAGTCCTCTCTGTTTTTCAGTGCAGCCCTGTAAGAATTTCACCTGAGTGAGGCCTGCTTCTTCTTACATCTATTATTGCACTTAGTGGTCAGCAACTGATGCAGTTTCTCTTCTGGGAAGATGAAAGCCGCTCCTTCCCTATTCTTCAATGCTCCCTCTCTAAGTCATACACAGGCTGGTGATAGTTTTCACCTCTCCAAGATGAAATTAGTGATGCTCCTCTTTCTCTTTGGAACAAAGAAGAGGGATGGAAAGTAAAGATGCACAGAAACAATTAGTTTAAAGGATTAATGGACCATAGGAACCTCAAACTCCATGACTTGGAAGAAATGAATGGTGTCTCATGGCCTATTGGCAAGAAGCTAAGCTGCAATCCTGAAGGCATATGGTTCGAGGCCACCGGCCACTTCGTGGGAGAAGGATGGATTACTTCTTCCCATGCAATTAAGGCCAGCTATAGGTGAGTCCAACTTGACGGTACACAATCATAGCAACACAACAGTTAACACTGCTGATCACTGTAAAATTGAACATAATAGAGAGCCCTAGATAGAGTAGAAGAAGAATGTGGGACAAAACAGAAAACATAAAAATGACCAGGTTTACTGGTCTTTCAGAGGCTGGTAAAACTCTTGAAACCGTGGCTCTTAGTCATCCTTTGAACTTGATAAAAACTCAACCTTCAGCCCACCCTATGAACTGAGCAAAAATATCAGAGAGGCACTAATTTTTTTAAAAAAATTATCAACCATATAGAATCAAATTTTTGAGTCTTTATTTTCTCAGAGATAAAACTCAGAAAGCAGGAAGGGGTGGAATAGAAAGATCTGTGGAAATAAGAAACACAGGAAAGAAGTGGGAAGAATATGGTATTTATGTTGTTGTTGCTATGTACCCACTCATAGTTGACACTCTAGTGGTCCATCTTCCTCCTGAGGAACACTTGGTGAATTCAAATTGCGTGCCTTTGGGTTGGCAGAGTACCTCTTTACCACTAAACTACAAGAGATATAGTAATTAATATCATAAGACAAAATGTATAGTAATGTTTAAATGGAAAACTTAGTTACTTTGCAAGTAGTCACTCAAATTACAACAAAAAGATAAAGAAAAAAAAAGTGTTAGGTTACTAACTGAAAGTTTGGTGATTCAAATCTGTCCAGAGGTAAAAATACCTGGCGATCTAATTCTAAAAAGATCACAGCCATTAAAAACCCTAAGGTGCACAGTTATATCAAACATAAATTGGATTTATTCCATGACAACTGATAGAAGTTTGGGTATAATCAAAAGGCCACTTAGCAGATTTTTGCAATACTGTTCTCTAACACTGAATTATTGATCAGCACCCAGAGAATGAAAATAGCCTATTTGGTTGTTTATTGTGGAAGCAACTGGACTGGTAATAAACACCATAGTAAATGGTGAAAATATTAGAGTTGTCAGGGATTTCTTTTCAGTTGGATTTTAAATAAATGCTTAGGGAAATAGCAGTAAAATGTTAAATGATAAATTGCATTGGGGAAATCTATTGCAAAAGGCATCTTTAAAGTGCTAAAAATTTAAGATGTCACTTTGATAACTCTATGTTAATAATTTTTAATAATTTCATATGGAAGTGTCCCATGGACTGCTGAAAGAATAAGTCCAGGTGCTCCATAGAGACAAGGATGATGAAACTTTGTCTCGTACACTTTGAGAATATTGTCAGCAAGAGACAGTCATTGGAAAAGGACATCGTGCTGGCAAAGGTGAAGGGTCAGAGAAAGAGGATGACCCTTGAACAAGATACAATGACACAGTATCTATAACAATAGACTTGAGCATATCAGAGATTGAAAGGATGGCACCAGAAAGGGCAAAGTTAAAATCTGTTATTCCTAAGGTCTTCATCAGGTTGTAATCAACTTGATGACATCTAACAACAACAAGAACAGCAACAACAATGTAAATGAAAATTGGCCAATGAATAAGGAAGGTCAAATAGTAGAGATTGATGCCTTTGAATTATGATGTTGGGAAGAATATTGAATATATAGTATACTGACAAAAGATCTTTCAAGTGGGACTAACTCAAGGTAGTACTTTAATAAAATAATGAAGAAAAAAAATGGTTGGAGTACCACATCAACAGTAAAATGGCATATATCCAAACCAGGTTCAGAATATCATGTGGAACAAAGGATATAATTTTTGATGCCAGATGGCTCTTGATTTAAAGCAGAGAATACCAGAAAAATGCTTGCTTGTTTGGGTTTTACTGATTATTCAAAGTCATAAAAATGTGTGGATCATAACAAATCATGAATAAGATTGTTAAGAATGAGAATACTATATTTTCATTAACCACTGTGTCTCAATTATTGCAATGTTTCATATAGATCATTTCCAGTCTTCACCAAAACCTTGCATTTAAGAAAGTTGTTCTTTGGAAGAATGTTCTCATTCTACAAATGAATAAACCAAGATAATAGATTTTATGTCACATGCTCAAGATAATATGATTCTTCTATAATAGCACCATCATATTTCAGGCTTCTTGTTACCAGGTCAGTATTCTTTGTAGAATTATGCAGCCACTACTTACATAATTCTAAGGGTTAGGAGAGTATCTGACAGCAACTAGGGAAGTATCAACATGGGCTTTGTTTTGACCTGAACAATTATTTTTATGAGGGAGGTATATTTTTTTTGTAGGATTGTTTCTATTTTCTTCAGCTTCAATTTGAACATGAAGAGTTTCACAGTAAGCACCTGGCCTGATTTTGACTGATCATGGTGAGCTTCTCCAACTATTTTTTCCACAGAAAGGAGTCTGTCTGATTCCTGTGAAGTCCACCAAGTGAGATTCATACGTAAAGGTGCTTTTGGTGTTTTGGGTTTTGTGTTCTTTATTTTATTTTTTTTAGGTTATTTGTGATGAGTAAATAATTGAATGTACAGAATTCAATCATTCTATGTCCAGTTGCTTTTATATCTCTAAGACTGTATTTTCCAATTACTATTCCTTCTTCATTGTTTTCAATTCTTTTGCATTCCAGTAATCCATAATTATTAATGTATCTTGATTACATATGTGGTCAATTTTGGATAGCAAAAATTGGTATAAATTCTCAATCTCCTCCTCTTCGGCTTTACTTGTTGTTGCATATAATAATATAATAGTCATATTAACAGGTCTTCTTACATGAATTAAAATATTATCTTGAGTCTATTCCACATCAGTTATAAAATAATCTTAGAATAGATTTGAGATAATGAACATTAATGGTCAAAGATCAGATGACATCAAAGATATAATCTATGAAAAAAATCCAAAGGTTCTTAGAAAGAACCTTTGTAAAAAAAAAAAAGAGGAGAAAGTGCAAAATTAATTCAGGAGAGACATTGAAAATTGCATTGAGGAACCAAAACAATGGGGAGAGAAACCGAAATAAAAGGGCAGTATGAAAGGACCAAGCAAAGTATTACAATGAAATGTGTAGAGAGCTGGAAAAGGAGAATAAAAAGGGAAGAATTCATTTGGCATTTCTCAAGTTGAAAGGACTGGAAAGCAAACTTAAGCCTTGAACAATATTGAGAGATGCTATGGGCACAATCTTGAATGATGTAGGAAGCATCAAAAGAAGAGTTATTGTGTCAAAAATAATTGGTTAATATGAAAAATTTCAGAAAGTACCATATGTATAAAGAGTCAACGGAAATTAAGGAAGAAGTTCAAGCTGCACTGAGGGTGTTGATAAAAAATAAGGCATCAGGAATTGTTGCTATACTAATTGACATATTCCAACTCAAAGATACAGTCTTGGATATGCTCATCAGTTTATAATAGGAAATTTGGAGGACAGCTACTTGGTCAACTGACTGGAAGATATTCTTTTCTTGTTCTCATTCCCTCTAAAGGTAATCAAGCAAAAAGTGGAAATTGTTGAACAATATCATTAAGATTAATGTAAGTAAAATGCTGCCAAAGATCATTAAAAAATGGCTAGAACAATACATTGATAGAGAACTGTCAGATGTGCACTCTGGGTTTAGAAGATGTTATGTACCCAGGATGTCATTGATGATATCAGATGGATTCTGGCTGAGAGTAAAGAATACCAGAAGAATGTCTATTAATGTTTTATTGACTATACAAAGGCATTTAACTATTTATCTCATAGCAAATTATGGCTGACATTGAGAATAGAAATCTCAGAACACTTAATTATACAAAATCTATACCTAGACCAAGAAGCTGTTATCCTAACGAATAGGGCATGGTTTAAAATCTGGAAAGCTATGCATCAGGGCTTTATCCTTTCTCCACATCTGTTCAATCTGTATGTTAAGCAAATCATTTGAGAAATTCAACTCTATGAAGAAGAATGTAGTATTAGGTTAGGAGGAACACTCATCAAGAACAAGCATTATGCAGATGAAACAACCTTACTTGCTGAAATAGAGGAGGCTTTGAAACATTTGCTGAATAAGATCAAAGACTACAGCCCTCAATATGGATTCCATTTCAACATCAAGAAGACAAAAATCATCACCACTGGAGCAATAAGCACGTCAGGACAAAAGAGGAAAAGATGGAAGTTGTTAACAATTTCATCTTCCTTCGATCCCCAGTCAACACCCTTGATACAAGCAGTCAGGAGATGAGGAAAAATACTGCATTGAGTAAGTCTGCTGTCAAGGACCTCTTCAAATTATTGAGGAACAATGATGCCACTTTGAAAACTAAAGAATGCCTGATTCGGTTTGTTGTGAGCTAGGGTGACTTTTGGTGTCGTCGTCATGTTCCTAACTGCAGTCTCCTTTGCCAAGAACAAGTCAAAAAACATTCCGGTAAGAATGGTAAGCCAAGCAGGGACAGGTTACGCCTTCAACACCAAGAGAGGTCGACTGCAGGAGAAACTGACTCTTTTGCATTATGATCTCATCGTGAAGAAAAAAGTCCTTTTTGTGGAACAGAGAAAAATACGCTCCCTCTAAACAATGGATTGAAAATGAATTTGATTTATAAATGAGAAGACTAGAGGGTGGGATACCAATTCAGAAATCCTGTAACATGGAATAAAAGAAGAGGAAATGGCCTGGGATCATGGCCTCCTGTGATTTGAAGGCCATTGTGAAGGAAAACAATGCAGTGAAAGAAGGTTCTTCAAATTAGGACACAGATTATTGCATCACATTTATTTATCTTGCTAGATATTTTTATAGCCCTTAATAAAAAAAAATAAAATATCCAGTTAAAAAAAAAAGAATGCCTGATTCAGGCAATGTATTTTCAATAAGTTGTTATGCATATGAAAGCTGGACAATGAATAAGGTTGACAGAAGACATATTGATGCCTTTGAGCTGTGATGTTGGAGAAAAATGCTGAATACCCCATGGACTGCCAAAAGTAAAAAACCATATATATCTAGGAAAAAATTGCAACCAGAATGTTCCTTGAAGTCAAGAATGACAAACTTTGTCTTATGTACTTTGAGCATGTTGCTAGGAGAGGGTATTTGTTGGAGAGGAATATCATGCTTGGAAAGATGCAGAGTCATCAAAAGAGAGAAAGACCTTCAACCAGATGGATTAACACAGTGACTGCAATAAAAGGCCAAAGGTGTGTGATAGATGAGTATTTCACAGGATAGGATAGGGTTGAATTCTCTTTGTAGGGTCACTATGAGTTATACCTGACTGGAGAGCACCTAACAACAACTACAACAATTTTATTATTATTACAAAACTATTTACTTTTATGGATTTTTAAATTTGGTTCTAAGAAAGAATTGAAAGAGATCTACAGTTAAGTAAAGTTCAAGATAAGCTGAGAAATAGTTATAATCCTTGGAAGAAATGGTTTAAAGGTTTAACTTTTAACCAAAAGATTAAGAATGTCAGTTCAGGTAGAGGCATTTCTGAAGAAAAGCTAGGTACTAGTTACAAAAAAATCAATCTTTAAAAATTTTATGAAATGCAGCACTAGTGATACACATTGAGTAGCAAGTGAGCCACAGTAACTTTAAAGGCAGCTGGTGGTTCATGCTGACTAGTTAAGAGTAGTGAGATCCGCCTAAGACCTTAGGTTTTTAGTCAAGTGCCATTGCAATCTTTAAACATTTAGAATTCTGTAATTGTGTAAGTCAATAAGGATAATATTACAAGATGAGGAACACAGATATTTGGAGTAATTGTTATTGTATACCTTAGAGTCAGAACCTACCCATAGGTGACCTTTTGGCAGATTTTCTGAGGCATATTAATGTCATGGAAGAGATTGCCCATCTTTCTCCCATGGAGCCGCGGGTAGCCTTGAACCCTGTGCCTTCGAGATTGCAGCACAGCTTCTTGCCATTAGGTCACCAGAGTTCCCTTTTGGAATAATAGTCACACTGAAAAAAGAACTCTAGTGGCTTAGTGATGAGAGGTTGTGTGGCTAAACCAAAGGAGGTCAAATTTAATTTGTCAGGCACTCTGCAGCAATCTCCTCCCATGTGATTTACAACAACTGAAAACACACTGGAGGGTCAACTATCAGTTGGTTCTTACCAACCACAAAAGTTATATCACTAGTTTATAAGTTAAAGACTCACATAAAAGACATTATTATTAAAATAATTATTTTGTAATAATAACTTATAGTTTAAAAGTATGTTGTTGTTATGTGTTGTCAAGTCTCCTGCAACACATAGCTCTAAAGCCTGCCCTGTCCTAAGCAAGTCTCACTGACTCCGACACCTAACTAAATACCCTGGTAACTGTGTCAATTCACCTCATCAAGGGTCTTCTTCTCAAGCACTGTCCCTCAACCCTTCTGAGCATGATGTCCTTCTCCAAGGACTGGTCTCTCCTCGTCACATAACCAAAGTATGTGAGATAGAACTTGAAAATCCTACCCTCCAAGGAGAAAGTTTGTTTCAGTCCCTTCAAGACAGACCTGGTTTTCTTTTGGAGTACATGGTTAGCTTTGAGACTTCTCCAGCACCACGACTAAAAGCCATCAATTCTTCTGTCATCCTTGGTCATTGTCCAGCTCTCTGATGCATGTAGTAAGTAATTGCAAAGACCATGG
>NW_006399861.1:6560059-6577969 GCF_000299155.1 Elephantulus edwardii
AATGAAGCACAGATAGACATTCTTCTGGTATTCTTTGCTTTCTGCTAAGACCCATCTGACATTAGCTATAATATCCCTAGTACCACGACCTCTTCTATATCCAGCCTGCACATCTGCCAGTTCTCTGTTGACATATTGTTCCATACATTTTTTGATAATTTTCAGCAGAATCTTGCTTGCATGTGTGTCTCATTTTTCTACATTCATGCTTCTCACATTCCATATTCCAGTAATTAATGTCTGCTTACACTTGTTCTTCTTCTTTGTGTTTCCAAATTGGAGGATTCGGCCTCTATCTGTGCTAAGTGTGCTCTATTGCACATAGGGTTTTTGAAGACCTGTTATTTTGGAAATGGATGGCCGATCTTTCTTCCTAGTTTGTCTCAATTTGGATGCTCAGCTTTAGAACAATATCTGACAGACAAGTATTTTACCAAAAGGTGCAGATAAAACACTTCCCTGTTACAGAATTAACCAATGGATTCAGTGTGGCCCACCCCTTAGTGAGCATGTATCTTGTCCCTTCCCTTTCCCTGCTCCAACGGTACCCCCTTATACTCTTGCCTACTCGGTTCCTTCACTCCAGCCAACTCTTGATATAATGGCTCAGGCCTCAAATCATTTCTCTCATCTTGTGCCTCACTCTTTTATTGGTCTCTCACACTATTGCCTGTCTCAAGTTTAAGAGGCTTTAAGTCCAAATACCATGTATGAGCTTTAGGGAAGAATTATTGTCTAAGGCAGTGTTGAGAAAAATTCTTGCCCCTGAACTTCTATTTCAGGATTGTCATCTTGTGACTTAGTGTCTCTGCTCTTCCATTTGTAGTGCATTAGGGAGTTCTGGTGGCTTCGTGGCAAGAAGCCGCTGTGCAATCCCAGAGGCAAATGGTTTGAATCCACCAGATGCTCCGCTGGAGAAGGAGGGGAAATCTCCTCCTGTGTCAGTTGGATCCGATTTGATGGCACACACAGGAAAGAAACAAAAAAAAACCCAAAAGCTGAAGGAACTAAAGAACAAATTCAAGCCTCAGTTGCAATACTTAAGTATGCTTTGGAAGAATATTAAAGGATCCAGAAAGCATTAAAAGAAGATGGAAAGAATATACAGAGTCATTGTAAGAAAAGGAATTGGCAGACACAGAAGAATTTCATGAGAAAATATGTAAGAAAGAGCCTGTGGTGATGAAGGTGCATGGTTCAAATAAAGTCCCCAGAAACTGATGGCATACCAATTGACATATTTCAACAAACAGACGCTTCCAAGTACTCATCAAGTTATGCCAAGAAATTTGGAGGACAATCACCTGGTTAACTGACTGGAAAAGATCTATATCTGTTCCTATTCCAAAGAAAGGTGACCCAACAGAGTACAGAAATTATCGAATAATATCATTAATATCACATGGAAGCAAGATTCTGCTGAAAATGATCCCAAAACAACTAGAACAGCACATCAATAGAAAACTGCCAGAAGTGCAGGCTGGATTTAGAAAAGGCCATGGTATTAGGGATATTGGCTGAAAGAAAAGAGTATCAGAGGAATGTCTATCTGTATTTCATTAACTATGTAAAGGCATTTGACTGTGTGGATCACAACAAACTGTAGCCATTGTTTGTAACTCTGAGAAAAATAGGAATCCCAGAACATGTGATCATGCTTATGTAAAACCTATACTTGACTAGGAGTCAGTGATCAGAACAGAGCAAGGAAACACTGCATCATTCAAAATTGTGAAGCGTGTATGCCAGGGATGTGTCCTATCACCATCCCTTTTAAATCTATATTCAAAACAATTTATCCAGGAGGCTGGTCTCTATGAGGGAAAATGTAGCATCATTTTGGATGTTGGAGGAAGACTCATCAACAATCTACATGATGTTTATGACACAATCCTGCTTGCTGAAACTGAGGTGAACCTAAAGTGCTTGCTGCAGAAGGTCAATGACTGCAGCCTTCAGTATAGATTGAAACTCATCATCAAGAAAACAAAGATATGCACCCCTGGGCCACTGGCAGCATGGTGACAGATAGTGAAGAAATTGAGATTGTTAACAGCTTCAGTTTGCTTTGCAATTAAGACTCTAGATACCAGCAGCCAGGAAATTAAAAGACTAATTGCATTGGGAAAATCTGCTGACAGACACTTCTCCAAAGTATTGAAGATCAACTATATCAGTCTAGAGAGTAAGGTGTGCCTGGTTCAGACCACAGTTTTTGCAATTACTTATGATGTGTCAGAAAGGTGGACAATGAGTAGGGATGATAGAAGAAGAATCAAGGCCTTTGAGCTGTGGTGCTGGAGAATAGTATCGAATATACAGTGGGCTGCTAGGAGAACAGATTAATCATAGACCAGGCTGCTCCGGAAACTTTGTCTGACATACTTTGGACATGTTGCTAGGAGGGACCAGTCTTTGGAAAAGGATGTCCTGCTTGGGAGAATGGAAGAACAGTGCAAGAGAGGAAGACATTCAATGATATGGATTGATTCTGTGATTTGGGTAATGGGTGTAGATGTGTTGGAGACAATAAGATTGGCGTAGGATAGAGCAGGGGTTAGGAATGTTGCACATAATTATAAGTTGCAGGTGACTCGGCCACACATAACAGCAACAACATGTGGAAATCTACATCTGTTAAAAAGAATCTGCTCCTTTTGTGGAAAATCAAATTAGCAAATAATTGTGAATCCTAAATTACCTTTTGGATATTGAGAATCTCCTATTCTTGTTTCAATGGTTCATTTCCTCCTTCTTTTTCCTTGAAGTGTATTGCTTTAGAACACATTCATATCTACATCAATCATTTTCATCAATCACATTTTTTCACAGTAAAATGTGAGCTACTTACCCCTATATTCTATGAGTTTTTCCTTCTTTATTATTCTTAGTAATTATTATTCATTTTGTTGTTATATACCATTGAATCAGAACTGACCCATAGCTGATCCTCCAGTGGGTTTTCAAAAGCTGTAAGTCACATTGGAGGAGATTGCCTATCTTTTTCCTAAAGAGCAGCTGGTGGATTTGAACCATAAGTCTTTGGTGTTACAGTGAAGTCCCCTACCTTAGGCCACCAGCCTAACAACCAAACGTGCATTTAATGCACAAAAATATTCATAGCAAATACCTTTGTTTGAAAACCCCAAATGACGACTTTATACATGGACACCTAATGAACACACAGGAATCAGGTTGATTATATTTCCAGAAAGAATCGTTGGAGATGCACAATATTGGCAGTAAAAATTAAACCAGGTGCTGATTATGGAATAGACCACCAATTTTTCATGTGCAAATTTAAATTGAAATGGAAAAAAATTAAACCGATTTCATGGGAACCAAAATGCAACCTTGAGTCTATCTCATTTGAATTTAAAAATCATCTCAAGAATCACCTCAAGGTTTCAGGCATTGAACACCAATGATTCAAGACAAAAGAAACTGTGGGAAGATACCAAAGACACCCATGGAGAAAGCAGAAGGTCATTATAAAGTATTATTAAAAAGAAAAAACCAAAATGGATGTCATAAGGGACTATAAAAATTACATAAGAATGTTGTGAAGCTAAAGCAAAATGAAAAGATGCCATAGTAAAAGAATTGAATAGAAGATTTCAGAGGGCAGCTTGAGAAAGTAAAGCAAAATATTATAATGCAACATGCAGGGGCATGGAGTCAGAGAATAAAAAAGAACTTGCTCTGTATATCTCAAGCTGAAAGAAGTGAGGAACAAATTCAATTCTCATTGCAGCCCTGAAAGATACTGTGGGCATAATCTTGAATGATCCAGGAAGAATCACAAGAAGATGGAAGGAACACACAGAATTGCTGAACCAAAAATAATTAGCTGACACTGAAAAATTTCAGGAGTATCATATGAATAAGAGCCAATGATAGTGAAGGATGAATTAAACCTGCACTCAAGACACTGGCAAATAAAAAAGGCTCCAGGAATTGATGGAATACCCATTGACATATTACAACAAACAGATATAGCCCTGGATGTGCTCGCCAGTGTGGGCCAGGAAATTTGGAGGACAGCTAGCTGGACAACTGACTGAAAGGATTTGTCACCATTCCCAAGAAAGGTGATCCAATAGAATGCTTAACTTATCAAACAATATCATTAATATCTCATGGGAGCAAAATTTATTGAAGAAGATTGAAAAACGGCTAGAACAATACATTGACAGGGAACTGCCAGAGGTTTAAGCTGACTTTAGAGGAGGCCTCAGCATCAAATATATCAATGCTGATGTCAAATGGATCCTGGTTGACTGCAAAGCATATCAGAAGAATGTCTTCCTTTAAAGAACATTAAATTCCTTCTCATTTACTGGGGGGAGATTTTATTTTCCCTCAATTGCTTTGATCAGCAAGGGTGACTGGGTCCCTTTTCAATCATAGGCCTTTTTCTATGTGGTATTTTATTCTTTTTCTTTACAATTTTATATTTCACAATTGCATATCAAGAAACAAGGCCCTGTATTTTATACTTTACTCATAATTACACTGATGTGTTCTCAGCTAAAAGACTTTCTTTTGAGTAATTTTTATTACCATCCCATAGCATATATATACTAAATGTACACTTACTGAGTGAAATAATGACGTGTAGAACAAATACCCATTTTAAGAAGTAATCGTTTTAAATTGTTAGCAAAAAGCCATCAAACTACAGAATGTTTTTTTAAATTTTCTAATTTGAAGATGTGTCATATAGCACATATCACAGATAGAGTGGGGGTAGCCTGGGAAACGTAACTGTACTACAAAGACAACAAAGACATCACATGGCACTTCGGTGCAGATAAGTGATCACTCCGGTTGGAGATGCTAAAGCTCCAGCTAATTAGTGAGTTATCATTTGAAGAGTTACACAATTCTGATGCACTGGAGTAACAGATATTGAAGGAAATTTCTGGGAGTGAGTCAGTTTGCTTTCATTTCACAATCTTCTGATGACAAAGTAAAGAATATGACTTTGTAGCACAGCTTTTGCCCTTTCCAATTTACTGATAGAGTAGAAAGAACTTAGAAAAAGAAATGTTTTAGGGGAATAAAAATATTACAATAATTTGAATGCTGATTAATTTTAATTTGATTGAGAGTATGGATTACACTCAAAAATTTAAAATTCTTTGTTTTTTCCCCTCCTTATGATTGGAGAAAGCATGCTAATCTAAATTCCCATACAAATAATCTTTTGTTCCTATAGGATTCCTATTTTGTGTATATAATGAGCCCTAGTGGTGTAATTGTCAGAGCATTCAACTACCACTCAAATGGAGTGCAAACCTGTCAGCCATTCCACAGGAGAAAGATGAGAGTCTGCTCTCATAAGGCACACTGCTTTGGAAACCTATCAGATATTCTTTTATTTTCTATACAGTCACTATGATTAAAAATTGACTTAATAGTATTAGTTTGTTTTTCTATCCAGTGTATGTTAGCATGTTTGTTCACTAAGTAATACCTCATAAATCTCTGAAGTTGTAAGTATATTTCCTCACTTTTGAAACGTGATTAGTATTGAACTAGCATAACTATTTTAGATATTTAGATAAATATTAAATATTTAGCTCACTATATGATGATGTAAATAAGCCAATTGCCACCATGTTCATTTTAACTCATAGTGAGCCAAGTGTTTCAGAGTAAAGCTTTGCTCCACATGGCTTTCAATGACTATGATCTTTTAAAAAAATATTTCCAATTTTTTCTTCAGGGTGCCTCTGGATGATTTTGACTGACTAATCTTTCACTTAATAATAGGGTGTTTAACCATTTTTACCATCCAGGGACTCCTGACAGTCGATAATCATCGCTATGGAGTAAAAACCCACTCATAGCTGACTCTTTAGAGGTTGTAAGTTACATGGGAAGAAATTGACCTTCTTCCCACAGACAGCTGGTGGATTCAAATCACTTGGCTTTGGGTTGGCAGTGCAACTCCTTCACTAGGCCACAAGTGCTCCCTTGACAATTGTAAGAACACAATAAATAAGTTACAATAAATGATCGTTATTAGTTACATTATCAGGTAGGAATTTAGGAAAGTAACTACTATAAAAAAATTGTATTACTGACTGTCACATGATAGTTTTTGACCACCCACTTTTTAATTAGCAGCTGAATACTTTAACTGCTGGACCACAATTGCACACTAGAACTGGTCTACTTCAGCTTTGAGTAAAAAGATGTGTATATTGATCCAACAGGCTCAAGAAGCAGCTCACTAGGTAGTTTCTAGGAAGGAGAAACAGCTATTGAACCATTCTAAAAGCATTGGTTTTAGTCCTCCACCTCTGTCCTTACCTTACCAGTCACAGGAAAAATACTAATTATCCTTCAGCCAAATCCTGACATGTAGGTGCAAGCAACTGATTTCATTTTCATCCAGACTCTAAGATAAAACTCTCCATCATCAAATATAGGAGTGAAATTATCACTTAAATATTTGCGGTTCTATCCTACTGTGTCTTCAGTGTCTTATTTATCTTTGGGTTAAAAGTGTAATCAGCAAGTGTAATTTTTCCTGACATGCTGCCTAGAAGCATCTGCACAACACACAGTATATAAGTGATAGTCATTATCATGCACCACATTTTTCAATTTTACTCTGATTAAACACTTTATGGTCTTGCTTTTGGGGTAGATATTCTTTAAAGAACTTTCTTAAAGACCAAGGGGAGCTCTGTTATGTAGTCTACAGGGACTGGCATCATGCCTCTCTGATAGTTCATTCACTAACAGTTCCAGGGGAGAAAAGGGGAACACTTTCCTCCTATGTGATTTATGTGATGGAGGGGCAGCTATGAGCTCAATAAATTGGTTCCAATTAGACCTCAATGACTTTAAATTTTTGAGGTGTTTTTATTTTTTTTAAAGATCAAAAGGACAGAGAGTAATATGATAATTCTACAAATAAAGTGTTTCACCTCCAAATTCTTTATTAAGATAGGCTACATCCTTACACACACAAATTTTTTTTAAAATATGTGTTCAGAAGAGACATAAACAAAGCATGATTTCAAAGGAGAGGCAGAACACAGGGGACTTGAAACACTAATTATAGTTCCCAGGTTAAGAATGTAGAAGCTGGAAATTTGAGGCAAAGTCCTATCTGTCTTATTCTTCTCAGAATTGTTCATGATATTTTTTTTAAAAATTTATTTTTATTTTTTAATTAATTTTAATGAACCTTTACAGAGCCTTTGGATTTCCATACATTCATTGTTGCATTTTTCCCTTGCCACCCGTCCCCCCAATTCACACTTCTCTTTGAAAAGTAAAAGAAAAATTATTTCATTGGTATAGAATTCCCCCTCTCTCCTCCCCAAGTACACTCCACTATGCAGCCTTCATTCTTGACTCTTGTCATAACCATGATACCCAATCATATATCGCTTTCAAACAGTTCTCTCCATCATCTGTTTCAATGCAGTATACATAATTTATCCAATTTTTCTCAGTCTTACCCCAACCCTGTTCTGCACCATGCAGCACTTGCCCTTTTGTGACTGAGATGTTTCACTCAGCATAATGTCCTACAAGGTCATTTTGAATAATATTGCGTTCCTTATTTTTCAATGAAACATAGTATTCCACTGTGTGAATATACCAGAGCTTCTCTATCCATTCGTTTGTTGATGGGCACCTGGGTTGTTTCCAGCTCTTTGCTATTGTGAACAAAGCCACAGTAAGCATGGGTGTGCATATATCTGCCTGGGTGGCTGTTATGGTTCCTCTAGGGTATATTCTCAGTAGTGGAATTGCTGGGTCGGATGGTATTTCTATTTGCAACTTTTTGAGAGAGCTCCATACAATCTTCCACAGGGGTTGCACCAATGTCTCAAGTATTCATAAGTATGCATATCATGTTATGTGCTGCTGAGTCCACCTGTGACTCACAGGGATCATATGCACAATAGCTCTGAACTCTGACCTCTGCTGAGCCAACCTTACTGTCTCTGACACACCTGCTTCCACTGCTTCAGTTACTGTGTCAGTCTATCTCATCTAGGGTCTTCCTCTCCTGTGCTGTCCCTCCACCCTTCTGAGCATGATGTTCTTCTTCAAGGACTGGTGGTTCCTCTGGGAAACATGTTCAAATTATGTGAAACAGAGCTAGAAATTTTTTGCCTCCGAAGAGCAATTTGGCTTCACTCTCTCTAAGATAAACCCATTTGTTTTCTTGACAATCCATGGAATGTATAAAACTCTTCTCCAACACCACAATTCAAAGGCAGCAATTCTTTTTATGCCATGTTTAGTCATCCTCCAGCTTCCTGATGCATAACAAGTAATTGTGAAGACCACGGCCTGGATCAGGCACACCTTAATTTCTAGACTGTGATTTGCTCTTTAGCACTCTAGAAAGGTCTCTGACAGTGGATTTTTCCAATGCAATTTGTGATTTAAAAATTATAGTACTGTAGGAGAAATCAATGTCTTTAAATTGTGGACTTGGCAAAGAATATTGAATGGACAGCTAAAAGAACAAACTATTCTGTCTTAGAGGAAGTGCAACCAGGATGCTTCTCAGAGGCAAAGGTGGTGAAACGCCATCTCACGTACTTTGATTGTGTTTTCAGGAAGGACCAGTATTCAAAAAGGAAGAGGCTAGAAGCAGAGGGATGTGGATGTGCAGGGGGAAGGGAGGATTAATCATCAGGTTATACAAGTTGATGGGTGGGAGAGTGAGGGAAATGGAAAGAATTTGTTCAAATTTGTATTCGAATTTTTAAAATAAATTAGTAGGGGAAAAGTACATCCAAAAAAAAAAAAAAAGAAACAAAAGGAAGATCATACTAGGAAAGATAGGGGCTCAGAGAAAGAGAAGACTCTCAACTAGAAGAATTGATATGCTGACTATAGCAACGGTTTTGAACATGGCATAGATTGTGAAGCTGGCTTAGGAAAGGTTTCGATTTATTGTTTATAGAGTTGAAATGAGGCATAGTCAACTTGATGGAAAATAATAACAACAACAACAGATTCCTATAAGTCAAATAGCCTCTATCATTACAACCTTGTATCATTTGTAATAAAGGAATAATGTTATTCGTATTATATTATAATCCTTATAAATGTGCTCATTTGAAATACAGGATATCATTATCCCTGTAAAATGATATATTGTACTACAAATGAGTATATTAATTCATGAAGCATAGCAGATTCTCACCACTGAGCTGACTGAAAGCATCATGACAGATGGAGGAAAATATTGAGCTTGTTAACAATTTCATCTTTCTTGGATCTACAATCAACACTTTTGGCACCAGCAGTAAGGAGATCAAAAGATGAGTTGCTTTAGAAGTCTCCTGTCAGCAAGCTCTACAGAGTGCTGAAGAGCAAAGATATCTGACACTAAGGTGTATCTGATCCAGGCCATGGTCTGGATTACTTACTATTCATCTAAGAAAGACAGAAGAAGAATAGGTGCTTTTGAGTTGAGATGCTGTAGAAAAGTATCAAACATTCCATGGACAGCCAAAAGAACAAACAGGACTGTCATGGAGAAGGTGAAGCCAAGTTGCTCTTTGGAGGCAAGAATTTGAAGCTCTGTCTCACATATTTTGGACATGTTTCCCAGAGGAACCAACCTTGCAGAAGGCCATCATGCATTGAAGGGTGGAGAGACAGCACAGGAGAAGAAGACCCTGGATGAAATGAATTGATACAGTAACTGGGGTAATGGGAGTTGGTTTGCCAGATAGTGAGATTGACTCAGGATAGCAGAGGATACAGAGCTATTGTTCATACACCTTCTGTGAGTTGTAGTCAACTCAATGGTATATAACAAGGACAACAACAAGAAGTTTATAGGACATGTGTCTGCAAGTCTTGAACCATATTTATCAGGCTTTGAATGTCATAGAAACTAGGATTTTAAAAAAGATATACCATTCTAAATTTTTCTAATGTTACTAATAATGAGGATTTTTACTTATGAGTACAATAATGATACCAATTGTACACTGGGAGAAAGAAGTAGAAATTCTTTTACCGATAGTAGTGATAGACTGAATGACATTTAAGCACACTACTTCATCTCTCTTCTGTTCTATGGAGCCCATTAGCTCAGATTATCACGCAGTGAGCAGTAGCTATGGATGAATTTATTTCTGGGATATCATCTTTATTTATTCAAATTTATATGACCTTTATAAGAAATTAACTTAGAGAGATCAGCTGGCCCAGTGGACAGAAGGCGATGCTACCAAGCCAAAGGTGGGTGACTTTTAATCCGCGGGCCTCAGGCCTGTCTTTCATTGTTTTTGTTCAGACATTCCTCTAGGTCATATAGCCCTGGTGTACAAGTTGCAGTACAATGGTCACTTGTGGTTGCTGTGAGGCTGAACACTGTGACACTGATGTGTCAAATGTGTTAATGGTTGGTTACTCAATGCGGACCGAGAGTGTAGTGGAGCTCCTCGATTAAAACAAGCTTGGAAGGAGGAGTGGCATCCACTTCCATAATAGCTTGCCTCTGGAAACCCTATGAACCTGGAGAGGACGAGAGACACCCAAGCGTTGAGGACTCTTCTTCATAGGGTTGCTATGAGTCGCCTGAGACTCGACGGCACTTAACAACAACAACGGTCCCTATGCTGACTTCCTAAAGATTAAATCCCTGTGCGTATCAAAAACATTTTCCAACAGAGTGAGAATAAAACCTAATGACTGGGAAAAAACTTTTGGCAGTGATATCTCAGTAAGGGGCTCATATCAAAAGTTTACAGAATCCTACAGGGCCTCCACAGGAAAAAGACTGATAACACGATTACAAAATGGGCAAAAGACTTGGAAAGAATTTTCACAGAGGTAGATATTCACATGGCAAACTGACACATAAAGAAATGCTCAAATCATTAACAATGAAAGAGATGCAAATCAAAACTACAATGAGATATCATCTCACTCCAGTAGCAGTAGCAATGTTTAGTAGGGTAGCAAGCAATACATATTGGAGAGGATAAATATTTGAAGTGAGAAAGCTAATATACTATTAATGTGATTATAAATTAGTACAACCACTTTGGAAGGCAATTTGGTGTTTCTTCAAAACGCTGATTATAGAAATTCTATATGACCCAGATATTCCATTGCTTGGAATATAACCAGAGAAAACTGGAACTGAGGCACATATGGAGATTTGCCCACAAATGTTCATAGCAGCATTATTCACTATATCAAGAACATGGAAATAGCCCAGATGTCCAACCACAATTGAATGGACTAAGAAATTGTGGTACATTCACATGATGGAATACTACTATACAGCATGCAGGAGTAATGATTTTTAAAATAACTACCTAACTTGAGATGGACTTAAGAGCATTATGCTAAGTGAACTAACTCAGTCCCATAAAGACAAATACTATATAAGACCATTATTGTGGAAATAAAAAGATAATTAGTAAAATATGTATGAGGATTAAGGGACGAGAAGGATGAGGTTGGGTAGGTAGAAGAGTAATCTTAGGGTCGCAAAATTTGATGGGTCGAGGGAGGAGTGGGTAAAGGAAATAGGAAAGATCCAGTGTAAAAAACAATGTATGTGAACTTTGTAAGTAAACCATTATAAAATAAAAAAATATTTAAAAATATAGTTCCTATGCTATAGCTTGATCCACTTTACTGTTCAACTACTATATATATATATCTTTTACAAAATAAAATCTTTTAAAGGAATTATCCTATTATGTTTTCTTGTCTTTTATCCTTAGAGCTTGTTTTATTGTTTTGCTGTGTTTTATGTTTTTCCTTTGTTCTTTTTTTAGTTGTGATTTTAATGAAAATATACAGAAAGATTGAGTTTTCATTCATTCATTGATGTACAGTTTCCTCCCTCCTTCTCCTTTCCCCCTCCCCAATTCACTTTGTAATGCACTTCTTGTTTCAGATTGTTAATATTTTCATAGTTTGACTTCTCTCCAAATAAATCCCCCAAAACCAACAAACTCAAAAACCTCAACTCATTCCATCAAGTCGGAACTCACCCACAGCTGACCTTCCAGAGGGTTTTCATAGGATGTACATAACAAGAGAGGAGACTGTTCCTCTTCCTCCTGTAGAACAGCTAGCTGGTCGGTTGAACTGTTAGTAAGGCAGGGCCATTGAGTTAGCATTACAAGTCCCAATGTACTAGGCAACAAGAGCTCCTGTATTGAAATAAACTCTCCAGGACTTATTTTAAAGAGCTCTTGTGGCCTAGTGGGTTAAGTGCATTGCCACCCTAAAGGCAGGAGGTTCAAATCTGAGGGAGAAAGATGGACAATCTTCTTCTGTACAGTTTAGAACATCTAAAAACCTCTGGAAGGTAAGCTCTGAGTGGGTTCCAATCTAGTGATAGTTAAGAACAGCACAGCGTATTTTAATTTATTTTAGCTCTAGAATAGTCATTAACATAACTGACAAAAAGCTAGTTAGACTTATATTTAGATTGTAAGTCTGAATATTTGGATCTATATGTAATGAACGAAACAGGAAGCACAAATCTAGAGTGCCTGAACAATTTCTCTGCCTCTTCATCATCCTTGAAATTATGACTAAATGTCACATTCCTAGATTTAATATATCTTTCTCTGCTCTCTCTCACTCATCACCCATGCAATTCTGATGTTTGCAATGAATTTGAGGTGTGACAAGCTAGTTGTAATTTTCAAGGATTACTAATTAAGCAATTATAATTGAACAATTTCTGAAAAAGGTTAGTTTCTATATTACACATTTTTCAATTATAAAAAAAAAGATGTCAATTTGCAAACAACACCTTTTTTTGGAGGTTAAACTGAACCTTATTTTCTTAGGCATTCTATTTTTAAAAGACAGACTTTGTATAAATCCTTCATTACCCACTCCAATCCACTAAGCTGTTTTGTTATAACAGATCCAGAGAAAATAAAATGCATCATGTTTGAAGTCTGTACCACTCAAGGGTAAACTGTCTTGGTATGGGTCATATTATACGTTCATTATATATGGAAAAACAATTTGGATAATAAAAGTGTCAAATGGTAACTCAAGCTATAAACATACAATGGCTTATTTACATCATGCATCAAACTTTTCTAGATTTCTTCTCTTAATGCTTCTCATCTTGTACTAAAACTCTTAACCTGTTTGCTCCTTGATTTATGGGCTAGATTAATTATTTTCAATTAGTAAAAATTGGAAACCTTCATTAGACTCTATTGAGGTTTGGTTGTATTAAGTGAATGAACTTGTGATCAAAAATGTATTTTTAAAGGGAGTTCAGGCTAATATATCAACAGATGAGGAGCTATAAACATGATTAATACACACGTTAGACTTTCCTTATCACATTTTGCTGGCAGTTTTTATCCGGTCACTGCTGAAATTTCAATGCGTTCTTTCTCCTTTTGTATAAAATACAGATTGTGTGGAGACAGCAGTCTGAGCAACTGTAGTTTCATCTTGTCTGCTCATTAATTATTAATGCAGCTTCAGTTCTTCTTATCTACCACGACTGCACGATGGAGGGCTGCATTTTTATAGTCATTTTTCTAGTAAGAAAACAGTCTAGTTGATGGCTTTATAGTTGGTAGTGGAGAAAGGATCAAAAGTACTATCATTGCTATGAAACTGCTAAAAATTAATGCTTTATCTCACTAATTTTACTATTATACTAAAGATGGTATACTTTTTGGAGCAGTAAACAAAATATGAAGAAATCATGTCTACTTTGCCATATTTTTCAAACATATTCAAAGATATTGAACCTATGCCACTCTGATTAATAGAAATTAAGTATTGCATAGATTGTATTTATACAGTCATGTGTGTAGAATTTAACTTTACATCTCAAGCTAACTGAATTATGGACTTAATCTCCATGCTGAGTTATAAGGTGGTACAGTTTAGCCAGGTACACTTGGCTAAGCAGCTTATTGTTTGAAGTCCCAATACCCTTACTTATTGAATAGCATGAGGATACCTATTTTGAAGGGATGAAACATCACATGTATAAAACAAGGCTCAGTCAATGATAATAATGCCTGAAACTTGATTGTATTCACTATTCTGTTGATTAGATCAATGAAATGCATATCTCCAATTTTCAACAGAATGTAAAGTAAAAATGAAAAAGTTGATTCAAAGAGTATTTCAATAATAGAAAATTTCAGCTGGGACATGGAAGAAAGCAAGGTAGAAAATACATTAGTTAAATTCCAAGACTAATATATTCATTTATTCCAAGATTGATAGGAAAATAGGAATTCTGATCACTAAAGTAGAGTAAGATTCAGGATATTAAGGTATTTGTCTATTACTCATAGTAGTACTAATAGCTTTCAACAAATCATCTTAAATGTCCTAACCTATTGGATTTCTCCTTCATTAAGCATGTTGTATAAATACTTGGGATAATTATTCAAGGAGAAAAATACCCAAACACATGAGAACTCATGAATGTGTGCATACATATACACACTTGCACATATCTGGATTATTAGGATTCTGCCAATAACAGTAAGGGTGACCTGGCCTACTCATTGTCCTATAGGATAAATTCTCTTAGTCTCTTTACTTAGAAAACATCCACTTTCGTTTTCTAGTGGACCTCATGGCCATTGAATCACATAACTCCTTTCAGGCCTCCCTTACTGATGTAGCAAGTGATTTAAGTTCTTGTGTTTAAATGGAAGTGCAAATGGCTTACATAACTTCTGAGTCATTTCTTTAAAAGAAAGCTACCTTCCCTACATCACTCCATCTCCTTCATCATGGGCTCATGTTGGATAATGATCCCAGATCAACCATTTGGACAACAGCAAAATCCTAGAAATTTGCATGTACAATGGTTTCATTCTGAGAGTTCTTGTGACCTAGTGGCAAGAATTTACACTGTAATCCCAAAGGCACTTGGTTTGATTCCACAAGCAACTCTACTGGAGAAAGATGGGAATCTCCTCCAGTGCAATTACTGCCTCCAAAAACCCATTGGAGAGTCGACTATGAGTCAGTTCCAACTCTCTGGTACACAACAACAAATAGTTTCCTTCTACTTGGATCTAAAATCAGTAACAGTCAAAAGATCAAAAGACATATTCTGTTTGGGACATCTACTGTCATAGAACTCTCTAAAGTGCTAAAGAACAATGATTTCAGTTTAAAGACTAAAGCTTGATCCAAAGCATGGTATTTTCAATTAACTATGTCTGTGAAGGAAAAACCAGCCGGAGAAGGGAAGACGGGAAGCTGCACACTGGGGAAGGTCACCTCGGATAACAGTAAAGAGGCTGCACACTGGGGAAGGTCACCTCAGATAACAGCAAAGAGGCTTCTTTCAGGTAACCAGGAAAAACCGGCAGGTCCTCGGGCCTGCGGCCCTCGGGCCAGAAAGGAAAACATAATCTACACAGCAGTTCTACAGAACACGTCACCTTCTCTTGGAGACAGTACAACTAAACTTAAGAGACACTGGTCAAAAGAAAAAAAGAGTCAGCAGTTGACGTGTTTGGAATCACAGAAGCCAAGAAAGCTTAAGATACAAGCTGTCAGATCATGGGTTGGACACTGGAAGATATTTTCTGAAGGGACTTGGCAGATGTGAAGAGTTATCCTGGTGGAGGGGGGAGCTGGGAAGTAAGTGGGTCAAGGCACTGGGCTAGGGGTGGGGTCAACACTGTAACTAATGCTTAACTCCACAATAAGGGATTTATCTTTCACTGCTCCACAAATTGCTTCTCTGTCAGATACTCCTCTAAATCTGAACATTCAGATTAAGACAGACTAGGAAGAAGGATTGGCACCCACTTCTGAAATAGCAGGCCTCTGAAAACCCTATGCACAACAGAACACACACAGACTAACAGAAAGGGCAACCTAGGTAGAACTATCAAGTATGGAAATACAAAGGAGTAGGAACAGTTGTAAGCAGACCCTAGTGATTGGTACATGGAATGTGAGAGCCAGGAATGTAGGAAAATTAGAAATTGTTAAGAAAGAAATGGAACGCATAAATATTGACATATTAGGCATTGGAGAGATGAGATGGACTGGCATGGGGCATTTTGAGTCAGATGACCATATGATATATTACTCTGGAGATGAAAAGACAAGGAAAAATGGGGTTGCCTTCATAGTAAAAAAAGTAATTTCTAGATCCATCTTGAAGTACAACATCATGAGTGACAAGATTATATCCATACGCTTACAAGGAAGCCCAGTGAATACCACTATCATTCAGATATATGCACCAGCAACCAGAGCCAAAGAACAAGAAATAGATGATTTCTACCAACTTTTACAGTCAGAGATAGATCGAACATGCAATCAAGATGCATTGATAATAATGGGTGACTGGAATGCGAAAGTTTGGAACAGAGAAGAAGAATCAGTAGTCGGAAAACATGGGCTTGGTGACAGGAATGAAGCTGGAGATAGAATGATTGAATTTTGTAAAATCAATGACTTATTCATTGCAAATACATTTTATAAGAGACACAGACACAGGTTATACACATGAACTTCACCTGATGGTATGCATAGGAGTCAGATCGACTACATCTGTGGAAGGAACCGCTGGAGAAGCTCAATATCAGCTGTGAAAACTAGGCCGGGGGCTGATTGTGGAACTGACCACCAATTACTCATATGCAAGTTCAAGCTGAAGCCGAGGAAAATTAAACCAAATCCACAGGAGCCAAAATATGACTTTGATTTCATACCACCTGAATTTCAGAATCATCTCAGGAACAGGTTTGGAACCTTGAACAATAATGAACGAAGACCAGATGAGTTGTGGGAGGATGTCAAAGGTATCATTCAGGAAGAGTCATAGCTGCCTTAATAACAATAACAAAAACACATCCCAAGGGATTGGATTATGCATGGTCTTCAGTAAACCTTACCTGTCCTATGGACATAGAAACGAAATCAACTTCCATTGCTTGCTGAAACTGAGAAGGACCTGAGGCATCTGCTGCAGAAGATCAAGGACTGCAGCCTTCAATGTGGATTGAAGCTTGACATCAAGAAAATAAACATTCTCACCATTGGGCTCATTGACAGCATCAGGATAGACAGAGACTAGATTGAGATTGTTAACAGCTCCAGCTTGCTTGAGTTCACAATTAATACATTTAGTACTAGCAGCTAGGAAATGAAAAGATTAATTGGGACCTCTTCAGAGTACCAAAAAGCAACAGCATCAGTCTGGAGACTAAAGTGAGCCTGATCTAGGCCATGGTCTTTGCAATTATTTGCTATGCATCAGAAAGCTGGACAATGTCTAAGGATGATAGGAGAATTGATGCCTTTGAGTTGTGGTGCTAGAGAAGAGTATTAAACATATGACGGATTGCTAAGAGAACTAACAGATCTGTTATGGACAGGGTGAAACCAGTCTGCTCCTTAGAAGCAAGGATTTTCTGTCTGACATATTACGGGCATATTTCCAGGAGAGATCAGTCCTTGGAGAGGGACATCATGCTTGGAAGGGTTGAAGGACAGACAGCACAAAAGAGGAGGACCCTGAATGAGATGGATTGACTCAGTGACTGGGGGTAGGAGTCTCAGAGATGATGAAGATGGCTCAGGATAGAGCAGGATTCAGAGCTGTTGTAGAAAGGGGTTGCTATGAGTCAGAGTCGACTCAGCGACACATAAGAACAGTAACAGTGATTTATCTATTTCATTTGGGACTTATTTTTTTGTAGCATCTTCCCTTTCCCTTAATTAATATAGATTGTCACATTTAACCTAGGTATTCCCACCTGAATTTCAGAACCATCTCAGGAACAGGTTTGAGGCTTTGAACACTAATGAGTGAAGGCCAGATGAGTTGTGGGAGGATATCAAGGGTATCATCCAGGAAGAGTGCAAATGGTCATTACAAAGACAGAAGAGGAAGAAAAGACCAAAATGGAT
>NW_006399861.1:6579754-6585421 GCF_000299155.1 Elephantulus edwardii
GGGATAATTGGGATGGGAGTGTCGGAGACAGTGCGATTGGCACAGGACAGAGCGGAGTTTAGGGCTGTTGTACATAGGGTCGCTATGAGTCTCAGGCGACTCGACGGCACATAACAACACAACAACAACAACATTCTGACCCTAGCTTTGAATAACTAATGAAAGGAATTTTAACAAATAAATAATTGACTGTACAGAATTCTATCATTCTATCCCAAACCTTATTTCTGTCACCAAGTCCATATTTTCCAACTCCTGATCCTTCTTCTTGGTTCCCAGGTTTCGCATTCCAGTCACCCATTATTATTAGTGCACCTTGGTTACATGTTTGATCATTTCTGAGTAGAACAGATGGTGGAAATCATGTTTCCTTCTTTTTACCTTGGTTGTTGGTGTGGATTTGAATAATAGTGGTATTAACAGGTCTTCCTTGTATGCATATGAATATTACCTTGTTGCTCACAATATTGTATTTCAAGAAGGATCTAGAAATGGGCTTTCTGTGAAAGTACCCCACTTTTTCTCACCTTTTCATCTCCAGTATGGTGGATCATACCTGATTCAAAATGTACCATGCTAATCCATCTCTTTTTGCCAATACCTAATATTTTAATATGTATGAAGGAGATTAGTGTGTCAGAATTAGTGAGACTGGCTCAGGACAGGGAAGGGTTCACAGCTGTTGTATGCAGGGTCACTATACATCACAGGAGACTCAACCAAAAATTATTTGACACGCTTGGAAGCAAGAATGTCAACCATTTCCTAAACAGCATACCTCCGGAAACTCTATGAACTTTGATAAATGTTGATAGTTGTAGAGGGGCTTCCGGCCTTTTGTTCATAGGGTCACTATGAGTCATGCTCAACTCAAAGGCAATCAACAACAACAACAACAATAACATTTCTTTTTTAACATTGTCTAGTTTTTCTACATTCATGCTTCTCACATTCTATGTTCCAATATTAGTTTCTGTTTACAATTCGTTTTCTCCTCCTTTTTGCTTCCAAATTTGAGGGTTAAGCCTGTTCTCATATCTATTAGTCTACTTTAAGTATGCTCTATTGTATATAAGGTTTTCGAAGGTCTGTTATATGTTGGTAGTGGATGGCCAATCCTTCTTCCTAGTCTGTCTTGATTTGGATGCTTAGTTTTAGAACAATATGTCAGACAAGCATTTTACTGAAAAGAGCAAGATCATTACTAACGCTTAAAAAGAAGGAAAGACCAAGATGGATGTCAGATGAGACTCTGAGTATTGCATTAGATCACTGAGAAGCCAAAGCTACGGAAAGAAACCAAGAAACCAAAGAACTGAACAAAAAATTTCAAAGAGCAGCCTGGGAAAACAAAGCAAGATACTATAATAAAATGTGCAGAGAGCTGGAGTCAGAAAATCAAAAGGGCCAGACTCTCTCAGCATTTCTTAAGCTGAAGGAGTTTAAAAACAAATTCAAGCCACGAGTGGCAATACGTAAGGGTATCTTGGGTAGAATGTTAAATGATACAGGTAGTATCAAAAGAAGATGGAAGGAGTACACAGAGCCACTGTATCAGAAGGAATTGGCTGACACAGAAGAATTTCATGAAATAACATACGAGCAAGAGCCTACGGTGATAAAGGAGGAAGTTCAAGTTGCTCTGAAGGAATTGGCAAAAAACAAGGCTCCATGAGTTGACAGCATACCAATTGATTTATTTCAACAAACAGATGCTGCCCTGGGTGTGCTCACTAAGTTATGCCAAGAAATATGGAGGAAAGTCAGCTGGCCAACTGACTGGAAAAGTTCGATATTGGTTCCCATTCCAAAGAAAGGTGACCCAACAGAGTGTGGAAATTATCGAACAATATCATTGATATCACATGCAAGCAAAATTCTGCTGAAAATTATCCAAAAACGTTTGGAACAATATGTCAACAGAGAACTGCCATATGTGCCAGCTGGATTTAGAAGGGGTCATGGTACTAGGGGTATTATAGCTAATGTTAGATGGATCTTGGCAAAAAGCAGAGAATACCAGAAGAATGTCTGTCGGTGCTTCATTGACTATGCCAAGTCTTTTGACTGTGTGGATCACAACAAGCTATGGCTGACTCTGAGAAGAATGGGAATCCCAGAACATTTCATTGTGCTAACGTGAAACCTATACTTAGATCAAGAGGCAGTCGTCAGAACAGAGCAAGGAGACACTACATGGTTCAAAATCAAGAAAGAGGTCCGTCAGGGATGTATTTTGCCTCCATACCTTTTCAATCTGTTTGCAGAACAGATCATCTGAGACACTGGGCTATACAAGAAGGAATGTGGCATCACGATTTGTGGAAGAGTCATCAACAAACTGCATTATGTGGATGACACAAGTCTGCTTGCTGAAACTGAGGATGACCTGAAGCACTAGCTGCAGAAGGTCAAAGACTGCAGCCTCTAATATGGATTGACGCTCAACATCAGGAAACCAAAGATTCTCACCCCTGGGCCAATTGGCAGTATCAGCATAGATGGTGAAGAGATTGAGATAGTTAACAGTTTTAGTTTACTTGGTTCCACAGTCAACACTCTTGGTAGCAGCAGCCAGGAAATCAAGAGACGAGTTGCATTGGGAAATTCAGCTGTGAGGGACCTCTCAAGAGTACGGAAGAGCAATGACGTCAGGGAGGAGACTAAGGTGAACCTGATCCATGCTATAGTCTTCACAATTATGTGCTATGCATCGGAGAGTTGGACAGTGAATAGGAATGATAAAAAGAGAATTGATGCCTTTGAGCTGTGGTGCTGGAGAAGAAAAAGAGAATTGATGCCTCTGAGCTGTGGTGCTGGACAAGAGTGTTGAATACACCATGGACTGCTAGGAGAACAAACAGGTTTGTCTTGGAGAGGGTGAAGCCAGAATGTTCCTTGGAGTCAAGGATTCTGAAGCTCCGTCTGACATACTTTGAACATGTTGCAAGGAGGGACTGGTCCTTGCAGAGAGACATCATGTTTGGGAGAGTGGAGGGACGGTGCAGGAGAGGAAGATCCTTGATGAGATGGGTTGATTCTGTGATTTGGGTGGTGGGAGTTAGTGTGTTGGAGACGACGAGGTTGATACAAGATAGAGCAACGTTAAGGGCTCTTGTACATACAGTCGCTATGAGTCGCAAGTGACTCAATGGCATATAACAACAACAACAACAACAACAACAACAATTGCACTACTGTCAGGGACCTCTCCAGAGTACTGAGAAGCAACGATGTCAGTCTAGAGACTAAAGTGCCTCTAATTTAGGCCATGATATTTGCAATTACTTGCTATGCGTCAGAGAGCTGGACAATGACTAAGGACAACAGAAGAAGAATCAATACCTTCAAGTTGTGGTGCTGGAGAAGAGTCTTGAAAATGGACTGCCAAGAAAACAAATAGCTGTCTTGGAGAGGGTGAAGTTAAGTTTCTCCTTGGAGGCAAGGATTTTGAAGTTCTGTCTCAGAAACTTTGGGCACGTGACCAGGAGGGACCAGTCCTTAGAGAATGACACTGTGCTCAAAACAGTGGAGGCATAGTGCAGGAGGGGAAGTCTCTGAGTGAGATGGATTGACACAGTAACTATGATAGTAGATGGGTATGTAAGAATCAGTGAGACTGGCTCAGAACAGGGCAGGCTTCAGAACTGCTGTACATAGGGTCACAATGAGTCGCAGGCAACTCGATGACACATAGCAACAACAAGAAGTAGATGAAGGAATTAAACTTTGGGTTGTGAAAATGAAGAGTATTTGTCAATGCTGTTTTAGTTTTTTAAATAAGAATGATTTCTAGAGATCTCAGGATAGAGAGTGATATAACTACGTTTAACATAACTCTTACTATCAAAAGGCAATGAACAGTCTTTACATAATCCCCAACTCTTCAATCTTCACCTATTACTACTTTCTAGGTGACTCTTTATTGTTTACATTACAGTGGTGCTCACAAGCAATCTTAGTCCATATGGTAGCATTAAAAACACTTTAAGTCATGTTAGAATGAAATGTCTCTGAGCTATCTACATTGAATCCAACATATGACATGTCATAGTAATTTAATGATAACCTCTTCCTTGGCTTTCTGAGGCTGTAAGTCTTAGTAATGATAGCAAACCACATCGTCTCCCTCCTGCAGAGTGGCTAGAGATCCCCACTACAAAGCTTTGGGTTAGAAGCTCAAACCATAAAGCACTACATTACTGGAGCTTTCTTCAAAATACAGACCCAGTTCACTACTGACATTTCCAAAATTTATTGTTATTTTCCACTTAGGTAGTAATTTAGTTTAGTACTGCTGCAGTGATTCATCTTAATGCCTTACACTGCCAACCAAAGGTATGCAGTTCATGTCCACCAGCTGCTCTACAGGAGAAAGATTGGCAATTCCCTCCATTTTGATTTACTGTAATTGAAAACTTACAATAGTCAGCTTTGGGTGGGGCCCAACTTGACTGTAAAAAACAACAACAATGTACAGTTGGGGTACACACATGTAGCCTTTCCCCCTGTCAGTGAGACCACATGACACTAATTGGCCCATACTTGACCTTAGCAGAAAAAAAAACCCCAAAACATCCAAATAACCATTTAAATAAATGATGACATAGGCTATGAAAAAAAATAGAATGGATGTATAGTTGATTTCTCTGTGAAGCATTATTTACAATACTTGGTAAAAGGGCACCTACAGTGCTGGATGGGCATTAATAGTTAGCTATTAATTTATATCTTTGTGAAAAACATTCCTTCAAATATAGCATACTTTTCCTTCAGAAGACTACTGAACAAATAATAGGCATGTAAGTTTTCTCTGGCATCTCTTTGGTTTAAGAATTACTCAAGAGCAAAATTTATGTCTAACTTTCAAATGTTCTTCTTGCTCTGGTTAAATATATGGTCTTAGTAGCAACTATTAACCGAAAGTTCCAAGCAAGGACCAAATGAGCTGAATTACTGTAACAGAGTTTTTCTTTATAACTTCTGAAATAGCTATGGGGGTGAAGATATAATCAAACACTAAAATGTGATATGGAGGGAACTAGCTCAGCAGGATAAAGGCTAAAATCAACAAATAAGGTAAAGGAACAAGTTGAAGAATAATGGCTGAAAAAACTTTGGTACTAAATAATGAAAAAGAATGTAAACAGATAAGAGATTCAGAGAGCTCTAGATCTTTAAAAGGCTAAAAGAAGGATGGCAAAGATAAAAAAAATGATAAGACCTGTCAAGAAGAACAAAGTCAATGTGTGTACACTATTCAGCTTAAGGGATTAGAGTCAAAGGTCAAGTGTGGGTAACGTTAAATATGAATAATGAAGAATAAAATAACAAAAAAGCAAGCCAGTTTCATAAATCAAATCCAAAGCATCTTGGCTGGAAGGAGGAAGGAGAAGAATGGAGGATAACCAATTGCAGCCTGTTGAAATGTTGAGATCTATTAACAATTACTAACTACCAGTGCGTTTGTGCAAAATTTCACTTTTTTTGGATAATAAAATAGTGCATTCAACCAGCCAATAAGGGCCTGGAAAAATTACACTTTGAAATGTATTTAAGAAAAACAAATTTTATTTTTAATTTAGGTTGTTTATTTTTCATTTCAATGAACATCTACAGAGATTTTGGGATTCCATTCATTCATTGTTGCACCCTTCTCCCCGCACA
>NW_006399861.1:6585521-6616109 GCF_000299155.1 Elephantulus edwardii
AACCCTCATTGCATACTCCTACGATAAAAATAATGCCCTAAAATATAATACTTTTAGACTATTCTCTCCCCCTTAGACTTCAATGCCGTAAACATATTTCATCCAGTTTTTCTCAGTCTTAACCAAAACAAATTAAAAAAAAAAAACAATCCAACTCCCCCCCACCCCCCAAAAAAAACAAACCCCAAACAAACCACACTATAGGTGAACATAGTGGAAGGGAAAAGCATTTTTCTTCATTACATTTTATTATTTTTGGTGTGTACCATCAAATCAGATCTGACTGGTACAGGAGGAGATTGCCCCTCCTTCTCCAGCAGAGGATCTGGTAGATTCTAATCACATATCTCTGGGATTGCAGTGCAGCTTCTTGCCACTAGGCCACCAAAGCTCCCTCAGAAAAGCATTTTAGAAGGCTGTTGGGCAAAAAGTGAGTGTGAACTTACATCACAATTTATTACTGAACTGTCTTTGAGGCAGTCTTATTGAGGACCCTATATCTGTCTCTTCGACAACACTAGAGAAGAAGCAACTAAAAAGCACAAGCAGAAGAGATTTGGGCTAAAGTCCATATACTGAGATTAAGGGCCAGAACTCCTGCTTTTTATGCTTTCTCACTGGGAGCTCTACAGGCGGGAAGAACAGAGATGGGTCCCTTGGGGAAGAAAGGGGACACTGAAATTGGCCACTCACAATAGACTGAAGCCCAGTGTAAACAGTGTCCTGGACACATATGGGTTGCAGAGAGAGTGCTGATGAATAAGCCTGTATCTAGTCAAGGACTTCAAACAGGAGGAGGCTGAGCGATGATGAAAATGATTCAATGTCGTTAGAAATGACTCATGAGACACATAAATATGAAGAAAATAAAGGAGTGTCCACATTTATCAAGGAACCTGACAAAGGATGGTGGAAGGGCAGAATTAAGAAAAACAAATCATTGGGGCAGAGTAACAGAAAAGAGAGGCTGCGACTAGTCTGAAAAAAAGAATGCAAGGGCAACCTAATAAAGAAGATGACAACCCATTCACACTGAACTACATGAAAACCCAAATTACTCTTCTTGTTTCAGAGTTTGTTTAATCCAAGGGAACACTGATTTTTTTTTTTTAGCTAGTACTTTTCTTGCCTTTTTTTGTGATTGTCTCGATTTGAATGTTTTTTTCTTCTTTACTAAGGCATGGTTGATATCCAAGAGTTTGACACTGGTAAGGTATTATTATGGATTGAATTTTAACCACCCTCCTCCCACTCTGTAAAGTCTATAAATGCACAGAAATGATGGTAGTTATAGAACAGAGTTCAGGTCTTTCATGCAAGGGTCGTTACGAGTCTTATTCAACTTGATGACACTTAACCCCTGCTAAATGAAACTAGTGCTGTTATATCTGGAGGAACATTCTTCCACTTTGTACACCACTCTTTATCAAAGCGCTGTATGAAGTAACCTGGTTTTGCTATAATGCTGAGCCTTGTGCCATTGGGTATCAAATAACATAATGATTTCCCAATAAGAACAGTATTTGGTGGAGCTTCCAGTTGTAAAACAGGTTTAGAAGTAGGAGTGGCATCCACTTCCTAAAGCACATGTCTCTGGAAACTATGAACTTGGAGAAACAATGATAGTTATGGAAAGGCATTAAATCTTTTGTTCATAGATTCACTATGAGTCATACTTAAAGACAATCAACAACAACAACAGGTTAGTCCATGATTCTCAGTGGCCTCTACAGCATCTTGTTTAATTGTTTTTGGTTTTGTGTACCATCGAGTTGGAACTGACTTATAGGTGAGCCTCCAGCAGGTTTTCAGAGGCTGTAAATTGCACAGAAAGAGCTTGTTCATCTTTCTCCCATAGAATAGCTGGTGGTTTTGAACCACGTCCCCTCGGATTGGCAGCACAACTCCTTACCACCAGAATATTTGAAATATAAACTGTGATTTAAATCTCTACGTGCACTAGGGGGAATAGTACAAAACGGGAAGTGCAGTGGTTTCACACCACGACATAGAAACACAGAGAAATAGAAAATGCATAAAATATTTCATATTCATGTAGGAATTTTTTCCCTTTGCCATATTTTTCTTTTCAACTGGGAGCCTTGGGTTTATGAATTTAGCCTCTATTATGAATTGAATGACACCTCCCCAAAATGTGCTGTAAATCCTAATCTCTGTATCTATGGTTATAATCCCATTTGCGATTAGGTTGATTCTGTTACAAAAATCAGGCAGGATTAGTGTAGGTCACATAAGAAATCAATTGCTTTTAAGACATAAAAGCAATAAATAGCTAACCCAGGAAGTAGATGAGGAAGACACATGCCAAGACATGTGGAGATCTCTAAGCAACTAGGAAGCTGAAGCTGAGCAACTGAAAAAAACAACAAACTCCCTCTAAAAGCATTTTGAAACAAGACTCCCACCCTTCTAAATGGGGAAGAAAATAAAAACTCTTTTTCATTTGTTAAGATCATTTCTTTATAGTATTTCTGTTATCGTTAAAACTCAGAACTCAAAGTCATTGCTGTCAGATTGAAACTGAATCATAACTGACTCTGCATCAGGTTTTCAGGAGGTTGCAAACTGCCAGGAATGAGATTGCTCGTCTTTCTTCCACTGAGAGGCTGGAGGGTTCAAAGCACCGGAGAAGCATTACCTTTGGCTTAGCAACACAACTCCATGTGGGCCAGAGTATCATAATGTGGACCAGAGTTCTCACACAGACTCACCTTTTGGACAATATCATTAATTATACACATAAGTAAATCTTGTTGAAGATCAAAGATGGGATAAATTATGTATACTGCATTGAAACAGATGAGGGAGAGAACAGTTTAAAAGTGATATATGATAGGGTATTATGGTTATCACAAGAGTCCAGAAGGACGGTTGCATAGTGGCGTGTACTCGGGGTGGTGGGAGAGATGTGGGGGGATTGTATACAAAGGAAGAAATGTTTTTTAACTTTTCAAAGAGAAGGGTGAACTGGGGGGGAGGGGGGCAGGGAGAAAAGTGCAACAATGAATGAATGGAAATCCAAAATCTCTCTAAATGTTCATTAAAATTAATAATATTTTTTTAAAAAAGGGATATACAATTAGGTATTATTGTCATGACAGGATTCCAGAATGAAGGCTGCATAGTGGAGTGGACTTGAGGGGAGGGATTGTATAACAATGAAAGAATTTTACTTTTCAAAGAGAAGAGCGAACTGTGGAGGTGGGGAGGTTGGGCAGGAAGAAAAGTGCAACAATGAATGAATGGAAATCCAAAGTCTCTGTAAACTTCCATTAAAATGAATTAAAAATAACCAAAAAAACCCGCAAACACAGGCTATACACATGGATTTCACCTCATGGTGTGCATAGGAATCAGGTTGATTTCATCTGTGGAAAGAAATGCTGGAGAAGCTCAGTATCAGCTGCAAAAACTAAGCCAGGTGCTGATTGTGGAACAGACCACCAATTACTCAAAATGCAGATACTTGAGTTAAAACCTCAAGTGTTAGACATATAGTATTATTTGAACATTCTCTAAGAATAGATATTCTTATATATTCTTATTCAGCCTGCCATAAGTTGTTGCTATCATCAAGTCAGAATCAACAAATAGCTGATCCTCCAGAAGATTTTCAGAAGCAGTAATTCACAGGGGAGATTATTTATCTTCCTCATGTGGAGCAGTTAGTTGATTCAAACTGCCTGTCTTTGGGTTGGCAGTGCAATTCCACCAGAGTTCCCTAACACTCTACTTCTAGTGAAATAAATGGATTAAACTTGGGGAAAAAAAATACAGTTTTAGCAGTAGACTGACAGGGAATCTCCAGAAAATCAAGTATGACTCAGAAGAGGACATGCTGTTGTTGTTATGTGCCGTCAAGTCACCTGTGACTGTTAGTGACCCTATGTATAATAGCTCTTCAATATAATAGCTCTTGAACCTGCCCTATTCTGAGGCAATTTCACTGACTCCAAAACATCTAATCTCATTGCCCCAGTTACTGTATCAATCCATCTCATCTGGAGTATTCTCTCCTGTGCTATTCCTCCACCCTTTCAGGAATGATGTCCTTCTCCAAGGAACTTGGTGCTCCTGGCCATGTGCCCAGAGAATGGGACTTCATTGTTGTTGTTATATGCCATCAAGTCTTCTTCCAAGCCTGATGCCAAATCCCCCCTCATGGAGGCCAGCCTCCCAGATGATCTGTTCATCTTGTCCCTCATAACAAACCTATGTACAACAGCTCTGAATCTATCTGGAGCCAATCTCACCATTTCTGACACACCTACACTACCCTCATTATCCCAGTCACTGAGTTAATCCATCTCCTCCAGGGTCTTTTGTTTTCCATTTTTAATTAATTAAGATTTTAATGAAAGTTTATAGAGACCATGGATTTCCATTAATTCATCGTTGCACATTTTCCTCCCTGCCCAACCCTCGCTCCAGTTCACTTTTCTCTTTGGAAAAAAAAATCTTTCATTGTTATACAATTCTCTTCCCCCTCCCCAGTCCACTTTACTATGCAGCTCTTATTCTGGACTGTTGTCATGAAAATAATATATAATCATATATTCTATTTAAGTTATTCTCTCTTTCAACTGTTTCAATGCAGTGTGCATTATTCATTCCCTCTTTTCTTAGTTTCCCCCCACCCCCAATGACAGTCCTGTTTTATAATAGTGGCATTATGCAGTATTTATCCTTTTGTGACTAAAATATTTCACTCAGCATGATTTTCTCCAGGGTCACTTATTTTGTATAACATTTCATGAGTTTCTTATTTTTCAAAGCTGCATAGTATTTCATTGTGTGAATATACCACAGCTCCTCTATCCATTTGTTTGTTGATGGGCACTTCGGTATCTCTTCGCTATTGTGAACAAAACAGCCATAAAGATGGGTGTGCATGTATCTGCTTGAGTGGCAGTTCTGGTTTCTTTAGGTTATATTCCCAGTAGGAGAATTGCTGGGTCAAATGGTTTTTCTATTTCCAACTCTTTGAGAAAGCATCGTATCACCTTCCTGAGTGATTGCACCATTTTGCACTCCTGCTAACAGTAGGTAAGGGTCACAGTGTCTCCACAACCTTGCCTGTATTTGTTCATTGCTGCTCTGTTGAATTTTGTTCTTGTTAATGGGTGAGAAACACTACATTTTTCAAAATTGGGAAGGGGGTACGCCAGGGGTGTGTCCTGTCTCCATACCTTTTCAACCTGTATGCAGAACAGATTATTTTGGACGCTGGGCTCTATGAGAAGTGTGACATCAGGATTGGTGGAAGATCTATCAACAATCTGTGATATGCAGGTGACACACCGTGCTTGGTGAAACTGAGGAGGACTTGAAGTGCTTGCTGCAGAGGGCCAAGGACTGCAGCCTTCAATATGGATTGAGGCTCAATATCAGGCAGACAAAGATTCTCACCACTAGACCAATTGGCAGCATCAGTATGGATGATGAAGAGATTGAGATTGTTCATAGCTTCAGTTTGCTTGGCTCCACAGTCAACACTCTTGGCACCAGCAGCCAGGAAATTAAAAGATGTGTTGCAATGGGCAAGTCTGCTGTTAGGGATCTCGCCAAAGTATTGAAGAGCAATGGTGTCTCTCTGAAGACTAAGGTGCATCTGATATATGCCATGGTCTTTGCTATCACTTGTTATGCATCAGAGAGTAGGGAGAATAGAAGGAGAATTGATGCCTTGGAGCTGTGGTGCTGGAGAAGAGTGTTGAGGGTACCATGGACTGCTAGGAAAACAGATTCATCCTGGAGAGGGTTAAACCGGACTGCTCATTGGAGGCAAGGATACTGAGGCTTCGTCTGACATACTTTGGATATGTTGTAAGGAGGGACTGGTCCTTAGACATCATTCTTGGGAGGGTGGAGGGACAGCACAGGAGGGCAAGACCCTGTATGAGGTTGATTGGTTCAGTGACTTGGGTAATTGCGATGGGTATATCAGAGACAGTGTGATTGGCACAGGACAGAGTTTAGGGCTGTTGTACATAGGGTCGCTATGAGTTGCAAGTGATTCGACAGCACATAACAACAACAACAACAATGAGGTGAGATGCTATCGCATGGTTGTTTTTATTTGCATCTCTCTTACAGCTAGGGATTTTGAAAATTTTTTTCATGTTTTTGTTAACCATCCGTCTTCTTTGATGAAGTGTCTGTTCATATCCTGTGTTCATTTTGTGATTGGATTGTTCGTCTTTATCATGTTGTGGTGCTCGAGCATTTTATAAATTCTAGATATAAGTCCCTTATCAGAGGTGTATTTGCTATGAATAAATCATTGTACATAATTCTATCCCCAGTCTCATTTCTGTCACCAAGTCGATATTTTCTGAAAATTGATCCTTCTTCCTGATTCCCAAATTTGCATTCCAGTCACCCATTATTATTAAAGCATTTTCGTTACGAGTTCAATCAACCAATTTTTTTACTGCAACAGTTGATAGAAATTATCTATTTCCTCTTCTTTGGTTCTGATTGTAGGCACATAAATTTGAATGATAGTGGTATTAACAGGTCTTCCTTGTTATGTGCCGTCTAGTCACCTGCAACTCATAGCGACCTTATGTACAATAACCCTAACTCCTGCTCTATCCTGGGCCAATCTCACTGCCTCCACACACCCACCTCGATTACCCCAGTCACTGAATCAATCCACCTCATAGAGGGTCTTCCTCTCCTGCACTGTCCCCCCACCCTCCCAAGCATAACGTCCTTCTCCAATTACTGGTCCCTCCTTGCAACATGTCCCAAGTACGTAAGATGAAGCTTCAGAATCCTTGCCTCCAAGGAGCAGCCTGGTTTAACCCTCTCCAGGATGAACCTGTTTCTTTCCTTAGCAGTCCATGGTACCCTCAATACTCTTCTCCAGCACCACAGCTCAAAGGTACCAATTCTCCTTCTATCCTTCTTAGTCATTGTCCAACTATCTGACACATAACAAATTAGATAGTGTGGGGGAAATTGGAATTTCAGAATACTTAGCCATGTGTGTGTTCATATGAAATCTATACATAGACCACGTAGCTTTTCATATAGAACAAAGAGATATTGGGTAGTTTAAAATCAGGAGAGGTATACATTAGACATGTATTTATGTAATTTCTATGCTGAGCAAATAATCAGAGAAGCAGGACTATAAGGGAAAAATGTGGAATCAAAGTGGAGGAAAACTCATCCACATATGCAGATGACACAGGCTCATTTCCTGAAAATCAAGATGACTTGAAGTAATTATTATGTAAGAGTAAAGATTTCAGTATGGATTGCATCTTTATGTCCAGAATGCAAAATTCTCCAAGCTGGACAAGTAAGCAGCATTATCAAAAAAGAATTGGCAGACATAGAAGAATTTAATGAAACAACATATGAGCAAGAGCCTATGGTGATGAAGGAAGAAGTTAAAGCTGTTTTGAAGGAAATAGCAAAAGGTAAGGCCCCAGGAATAGATGGCATACCAATTGACATATTTCAGCTAACAGATCTTGCCCTGGACATGCTCACCAAGTTGTGCCAAGAAATCTTGAGAACAACCACCTGGCCAACTGACTGGAAGAGATCTATATTTGTTCCCGTCACAAAGAAGGGTGACCCAACAGAGTGTGGAAACTATAGAACAATATCATTAATTTCACATGCAAGCAAGATTATACTGAAGATTATCCAAAAACGACTGGAACAACACATCTGCAGAGAACTGCCAGAAGTTCAGGCTGGATTTAGAAGGGGTCGTGGTACTAGGGATATTGTAGCTAATGTTAGATGGATCTTAGCTGCAAGCAGGGAATAACAGAGGAATATATATATCTGTGTTTCATTGACTATGCAAAGGCGTTTGACTGTGTGGATCATAATAAACTGTTGCTGACTCTGAGAAGAAAGGGAATACCAGAACACTTGATCGGGCTAATGAGAAACCTATACTTGGACCAAGAGGCAGTTGTCAGAACAGAGCAAGGAAACACTGCATGGTTGAAAATTGGGAAGGGTGTATGCCAGGGATGTGTCCTGTCTCCATACCTTTTCAACCTGTATGCAGAACAGATTATCCGGGAGGCTGGGCTCTATGAGGAGAAATGTGGGGCCAAGATTGGTGGAAGATCTATCAACAATCTGTGATACACAGATGATACAACCCTGCTTGCTGAAACTGAGGAGGACCTGAAGTGCTTGTTCAGGGTCAAAGACTGCAGCCTCCAATATGGATTGAGGCTCAATGTCAAGAAGACAAAGATTCTCACCACGGGGCTAATTGGCAGCCTCAGTATGGATGGTGAAGAGATTGAGATTGTTCACAGCTTTAGCTTGCTTGGCTCCACAGTCAACATTCTTGGCACCAGCAGTCAGGAAATCAGAAGACATATTGCCATGGGAAAGTCTGCTATTAGGGACCTCTCCAAAATACTGAATAGCAATAGTGTCTCTTTGGAGACCAAGGTGTATCTGATATAGGCCATGATCTTTGCTATCACTTGTTATGCATCAGAGAGAGAGGAGGATAGAAGGAGAATTGATGCCTTTGAGCTGTGGTGCTGGAGAAGAGTATTGAGGGTACCAAGGACTGCTAGGAAAACAAACAGATTCATCCTGGAAAGGGTCAAACTGGGCTGCTCCTTGGAGGCAAGGATTCTGTGGCTCCGTCTAACATACTTTGGACAAGTTACAAGGAGGGACAGGTCCTTGGAGAAGGACATCATGCTTAGTAGGGTGTAGGGACAGCGCAGAAGGGAAAGGCCCCCTATGAGGTGGATTGATTCAGTTATTGGGGTAATAGGGATTGGTGTGTCAGAGATGGTGTGATTGGCACAGGACAGAGCAGAGTTTAGGGCTGTTGTATATTGGGTCTCCATGAGTTGCAAGTGACTCAACGGCACATAACAAAAGCAACAACGAAAACCTGAGAAAAGACTGATGATGCCAACGATTTAAATTTACTTGGATCCACTATGAACACCTATTGAAATAGCAGTCAATAAATTCAACAACATTGCATTGCATCTGGACAAATCTTCTGTCAAGGACTTCTTTCCAGTGCTGAAGAACAAGGATATCAGTTTATAGACACTTGGGTCAAGCTGGGGCATTTACTTGTTTATTTTCAATGTCATTTGTTTAACATGCATGGACAGTGAAAAAGGAAGATTAAGAAGATTTGATGCCTTTGAATTGTGGTCCTGGTGAAGAATGCAGAATATATTATGAACTGCTAAAAGACCAAATTCTTGAGAGAAATGTAGTCCAAGAGAGCATAAGAGGCAAGTATGGTGAAGCTTCAGCTTTAGGTATTATTGTCAGAAGGAGTTCATCCCTGAAGAAGAATGTTATGTTTGGTAAAGTTGTTATAGATCTTATGTTCTATCAGGTAGACTGTGCTATGTGCTCACAGTGACCCTATGGACAGCAGATCTGAACCCTACTCTATCCTGAGCCATCCTCATCACCTCTGATGTACTCGAGCTCATTATTACAGTCACTCTTTGAGGATCTTCTTTTCTTTTGTTAACCTGCCATCGTTTCAAGCATGAAAAAGAGGAATAACTGCAACAATGGACTTTTGTACAACAGTCATTGGGAGGAGGATGAGATGAGACTGCTAGTATTTTGCTCTCTTGCTGAGTTGGCAGCACTTAACAACAGCCAACATAAGCTGTACTTCGAAAGTAAATCAATATTTTCATATGAAAGTTATACGAAATTGTACTAAAGACTTTCTAAAACATAACAAAGTATTCATAATTATTCATAGAAACTGTACTGAATTTTATAATTGGAAATGATTTTAAAGACTTTTAAAGTTTAAGCACCACAATATCTCATCCCTGAGTTTGTTCAGCCTCTCTAAACACATCAAGCATCAGGGAGGCCACCATCTTTCAGGATGGCCTTTACCCATGTGAGCTCTGACCTTGACACATATCTGCTTTGTATAAGTTCTACATTGTTTTCACCAAAGTGAAACACATAGTCAGAATTAAAGAAAGAATTCATTTTAGCAAAAAAAGTGAAAAGAATGTAATGAAACACAAAGAAGGCATGGTTGATGAAAGAGAGAGATGGACCATGTCAAAGAGTTAAGGAGAAATGGAAAAAGGAAGAAGCAGGTACATCTTTGGAAAGTCAGGGGTGGACCCGAACCTTTCTGAAGGCAGCCAGCAGAAGGAGCTAACAAAAGCACTTTGGGTTGGACTTTATCCTCAATATCATCAGCAACTTCTTTTCTCTCAGGGCCAATAACCCCACATTTTGACTTTTCCTAGTACTGTAATGCATAATTAGAACATTTACTCCTCACTTTTTTCTGTCTTTCAATCAAATACAACTCTATGACATCCTATTAAAATAGTTTGAAAACAACTTTTACACTTTAACAAAGACTTATGGGAAGAATATCTTTCATAGAAATATATTTATTAATATGATCCTGATATTCTTTTTCAGGTAAAAGATATTTGGGGCAGATGCAACCCACTTTGCCTCTTAAATTACATTGATTAGTCAGCTTTGTTGTAAATTGGGATTGGTTCTCTTCATTATGCTTTGTCCTGACCCTCCACTAGGTGGCAGATTAGAGTATTTTGTTTTCATTAAAGGTCTTCTGTCAAGAGTGTTAAGCACTTGTGCTATTGTTAAGTATGAGGGTAGCTGGTACACCATACAGTTAATAACCATTCCCTTTGACTTGACTGCAGCTATTTTACTTAATTTGGACTTGGAGAATCTCCTTGACCTCTAGAGACAAAGAAGAGTCACTCTAGCATTATTCTGTTTAGACTCTATGCACACAGTTTAGGTCATTCCATAGACAAACCAAATGAACTTGAAACCCACGGGAATAAAGACATAATTTTAAGCCTATACTACATGAACATAATAATTGTTTTAAGAATATTTTTGAAGCATTGAATATGAGTGATCAAACACCAGATGACTTGTGGGGTGATATCTAGGACATCATCCAAGACGAAAGCAAAAGGTTACTTTTAAAAGTCACTTTATAAAGACAAAGGAAGGGAGGGGGAACCAAAATAGATTTTGACTGAAAACAAAGAACAACAGAAGAATATCTATTTGTGCTTTATTGACTTAGCAAAGGCCTTTGACTGTGTGGGTCATAACAAGTTATAGCCAATATTGAGAAGAAAGGGAATCCTAGAATACTTAATTATGCTTATAAGAAACCTAGACCTAGACCAATACGCTGCTGTGTGAACAGAGCAAAGGATCACAAATGTTGCTGTTATGTGCCATCAAGTCGCCTGTGGCTCACAGTGACCCCATGTACAACAGCTCTGAACTCTGCTCTATCCTGAGACAACCTTATTGTCTCTGACACATCTACCCTCTTTACCCTAGTCACTGTGTCAATCCATCTAATCGACAGTCTTCCTCTCTTGCACTGTCCCTCCACACTCCCAAGCATGATGTTCCTCTCCAAGGACTGGTCCCTCCTTGCAACATGGCCAAAGTATGTCACACGAAGCTTCAGAATCCTTGCCTCCAAGGAACATCCGGCTTTCATCTCTCCAGGACAAACATGTTTGTACTCTTAGCAGTCCATGGTGTATTCAATACTTTTCTCCAGCACCACAGCTCAAAGACATCAATTCTTCTTTTATCATCCTTAATCATTGTCCAGCTCTCTGATGCATAGCACATAATTGAGAAGATCACGTGCTTAAATCAGGTGCACTTTAGTCTCCAGATTGGCATCATTGTACTTCAGTACTCTGGAGATATCCCTGACAGCAGACTTTCCCAATTATTTTCTGGCTGCTGGTACCAAGAGTATTTTTTGTGGAGCCAAGCAAACTAAAGCTGTTAATCTCAATCTTTTCACCATCTATCATGATGTTGTAGATCGGTCAAGTGATGAGAATCTTTTTTTTCCTTTTATTATTTTTTGTGTGTGTAACATCAAATCGAATTTGACTGGTACATTATGAGATTGCCCCTCCTTTTCCAGCAGAGCATCTGGTTGATTCAAACTGCTTACCTTTGGGATTGCAGTGCAGCTTCTTGCCACTAGGCCTCCAGAAGTCCCTGAGTCTTTTTTTTCCCTCTTAATGTTGAGCTTCAATGCATACTGAAGCCTGCATTCCTTGATCCCCTGCAGCAAGCACTTCAGATCTTCCTCAGTGTCAGTAACAAGGTGTGTCATCTGCATAATGCAGTTTGTTGATGAGTCTCCTTCAATATTAATGCCACATTCCTCCTCATGGAGTTTACTCTCCCTGATGATCCGCTCCACATATAGATTGAAAAGTTATGATGATCGGGTGCATCACAGGGGTACATCCTTCCTGATTTTAAACCATGCATGTTTCCTTGCTCTGCTCTGACGACTGCCCTTCTGAATAGGTTTTGCATAAGCACAATCAAGTGTTTTGGGATTCCCATTCTTCTTAGAGTCAGCCATAGTTTGTTGTGATCCACACAGTCAAAAGCCTTTGCATCAGCCATAATCCATCTAACATTAGCTATAATATCTCTAGTACCATGGCCTCTTCTAAACTCAACCTGCACATTTGGCAGTTCTCTGATGTTGTACTTTTCCCGTTGTTTCTGGATAATTTTCAGCAGAATCTTGTTTGCATGTGATATCAATGATATTGTTCAATAATTTCCACACTTTGTTTGGTTACCTTTCATTGGAATGGGAACAAATATGGATCTCTCCCAATCAGTTGGCCAGGAGGTTGTTCTCCAGATTTCTTGGCACAACTTGTTGAGCACATCCAGGGCAGCTTCTGTTTGTTGAAATATGTCATTTGGTATGCCGTAAATTCCTGAGGTCTTGATTTTTTCTAATTTTTTCAGAGCAGCTTGAACTTCTTTCTACATCACCACAGGCTCCTGCTCATACATTGTTTCATGAAATTCTTCTGTATCAGCCAATTCATTTTGATACTGTGACTCTGTATAATCCTTCCATCTTCATTTAATGCTTCTTGTATCATTTCATATTCAATCTAAAGCATCCTTAAGTATTGCAACTCAAGGCTTGAATATGTACTTCACTTCCTTCAGCTTAAGAAATGTAGAGCAGTTCAAATCCACCAGATGCTCTGCTGGAGAAGGAGGAGCAATCTCCTCCTGTACCAGTCGGAATGATTTGACAGTACACACACACAAAATAGTAATAAAACTAGCTCTTCACATATTTCATTATAATACTTCACTTTGTCTCCCCACACTGTCAGCTCTTTAGTTTCTTGATTTCTTCCCTTTGCTTTTGGCTCATGGTGTTCTAGATGAATATTCAGAGCCTCATCAGACAAGAGCACCAAGAAGCCAAAGCTAAAGGAAGAAACCAAGAAATCAAAGAGCTGAATAGCAAATTTCAAAAGTCAGCTCAGGACAACAAAGCAAGATACTAAAATGAAATGTGCAGAGAGATGGAGTCAGAAAATCAAAAGGGTCGAACTCACTCATCATTTCTTAAGCTGAAGGAAGTGAAAAACCAAATTCAAGCCACAGGTGGCAATACTTAAGGATACATTAGATAGAATGTTACATGATCCAGGAAGCATTAAAAGAAGATGGAAGGAGTACACTGTATTGGAAAGAATTGGCTGGCATAGAAGAATTTCATGAAATAACATATGAGCAAGAGCCTATGGTGATATAGGAGGAAGTTCAAGTTGCTCTGAAGGAATTGGCAAAAACCAAGGCTCCAGGAGTTGATGGCATACCAATTGACAACAATTTCAACAAACAGATGCTGCCCTGGATGTGCTTACTAAGTTGTGCCAAGAAATATGGAGGACAGCCAGCTGGCCAACTGACTGGCAAAGATCTATATTTGTTCCCATTCCAAAGAAAGGTGACCCAAAATAGTGTGGAAATTATCGAACAATATCATTAACAGCACATGCAAACAAGATTCTGCTGAAGATTATCCAAAAACTATTGGAGCAATATGTAAACAGACAACTGCCAGATGTGCAAGCTGGATTTAGAAAAGGTCATGGTACTAGGAATATTATAGCTAATGTTAGAGGATCTTGGCAGAGAGCAGAGAATACCATGTCTACCTGTGCTTTATTGACTATGCAAAGGCTTTGTGTGGATCACAACAAGCTATGCATGACTCTGAGAACAATGGAAATCCCAGAACATTTGATTGTGCTTATGCAAAACCTATATTTGAACCAAGAGGCAGTCAGCAGAACAGAGCAAGGAGACACTTACATGGTTCAAAATCAAGAAGGGGTCCATCAGGGATGTGTTTTGTCTCCATACCTTTTCAATCTGTATGCAGAACAGATCATCCAAGACTCTGAGCTGTAGGGGGAGGAATGTGGCATCAGGATTGGTGGAAGAGTCATCAACAACCTTTGTTATGCAGATGACACAGCCCTGCTATCTGAAACTGAGGAGGACCTGAAGCGCTTGCTGCAGAAGGTCAAGACGGCATTCTTCAATACAGATTGAAGCTCAACATCAAGAAAACAAAGATTCTCACCACTGGGCCAATTGGCAGCATCAGTATGGATGGTGAAGAGATTGAGACAGGTAACAGTTTTAGTTTACTTGGCTCCACAGTCAACACTCTTGGTAACAGCAGACAGGAAATCAAGAGACGAATTACATTGAGAAAGTCCACTGTGAGAGACCTCTTAAGAGTACTAGAGAGCAACGACGTCAGGCTGGAGACTAAGGTGCACCTGGTCCGGGCTATAGTCTTCGCAGTTATGTGCTATGCATTGGAGAGTTGAACAGTGAATAGGGATGATAGAAGGAGAATTGATGCTCTGAGCTGTGGTTCTGGAGAAGAGTGTTGAATATACAATGGACTGCTCAGAAAACAAACAGGTTTGTCCTGGAGATGGTGAAGCCAGAATGTTCCCTGGAGTCAAGGATTCTGAAGCATCATCTGACATACTTTGGGCATGTTGCAAGGAGGGACTGGTCCTTGGAGAGGGACATCATGTTCGGGAGAGTGGAGAGATGGCGCAGGAGGGGAAGACCCTCAACGAGATTGATCGATTCTGTGATTGGGGTGGTGGGAATGAGTGTATTGGGCATGGTGAGTTTGGCACAGGATAGAGTAGTGTTTAAGGCTCTTGTACATAGGGTCGCTATGAGTCTCAAGCAACTCGATGGCACATAACAATAACAACAACAACATCAGACAACCATATGATGTAAGGGAATAATACATTGTTTAAAATTAAGAAAGGCGTACATTTGGGTTGTTGGGATTGTATCCTCTCTCTGTACATATTCTATCTATATTCTGAGCAAATGATTCTAGAAGCTGGACTCCATGAAGAAAAACGTGGTATCAGAGTTGGAGGAATATTCATAAATAAACTTTTTTATACAGATGATACAGACTTGCTTGCTGAAAGTGAAAGGGGCTTCAAACATTTCCTCCAGAAAGTAAAATATGTATTATATCCCAAAGTAAACAAAATTTCTAACCATTTGATTGATTGGTGTTATTATGATGAAAGGAGAAATGATTAAAACTTTCAACTTGGATCCACATCAATACACTTGGTACCAGCAGTCAAGAGATCTTAAGATGCATCACATTGGGAACGTCTGCAGTGGAGACTTCTCTAAATTCCTGAGGAGCAATGATGTTAGCTTGATGACTAAAGTGTGCCTGATTTCAGGATATGGTATTTTCAATCACTTGCTATGCATATGAGAAATGGAAAGTGAATAAGATCTACCCTACCCCACCAAAAAAAAAAAACCCAACAAACAAAAACCTGATGTCTTCAAACTATGGTGTTGGAGGAGAGTACTGAATATCCTATGGAAAGTCAACAGAACAGACAGATTTGTCTTGGAGAAGGGACAGCCTGATTCCTCCTTGGAGACAAGGATGTTGAAGGTTCAACTCGTATATTTTGGGCTTGTTGCTAAGAGAAGTTATTCCTTGGAGAAGGACTTTATGTTTGGAAAGGTGGAAGGATGATGAAGGAGAGGAAGACCCTTAACCAGGTGAATTGACAGAGTTGTAGAGCCCACAGCTATAGGTTCCAGTATATCAGAGAGTGTGAGGTTGGCGCAGGATAAGACAGGGTTCAGATCTGTTGTTCATAGGGTGGTTACGAACATCTTGGCTTGATGGCACCCAACGTCACCACCACCACCACCACCATTTGTTAACTGAGAGAATCTCATATTATCTTTTCCAGTGGAAAGAAGGTACTTGTAGCAGAAACTAATTGCTGACGTGGTGATAGCAGCCCTGGGAATGTTAGGAATTAGACTAAGAAACTCATAATGTATGTTCATTGCTACCTTTCTCCACTAGACAATAATCTGCAAGAAGGCAGGGACCTGTTTTGTTTGCTCCTGTATACCAGGAGCTAGAATACTGTTGGCTCATAATAAGTATCTTAGTTTTTAACAAAAATAACATGGATGGAGGAAAGATTTATATTCTCAACAATTTTATCTTACTTGGATTCATAAGAAACTTGATATCAACAGTTAGGAGACATATTGCATTGGAAAATTCTTCCAGCAAGGACCTTTCCAAAGTCCTGAAAAGCAATGATATCACATTAAAGACTAAGGTGTAACTGATTCAAGCTATAGTCTTTCCAGTCACCTGCTATGTATATAAGAGCTTGACATTAAATAAGAATGACAGACAAATTCATGCCTTTGAGTTGTGATGCTGGAGAAGAGTACTGAATAGCCAAGGAACTGCTAAATTAACAAACTGCTATGTTTTGGGGAAAGTATAGCCAGAGTGCTCCTTAGCAGCAAGGATGGTGAAGCTTTGTCTTTATACTTTTACTACATTGTTAGGAGAGGCTATTCCTTGGAGAGGGACATTATGGTTGAACAAGTGGAGAGGCAGAAAAGGAAATGTAGACCCTCAATTACATTGACACAGTTTCTGCAGCAATGGCTCAAGTATGACAGAGGTGATGAAGATGGTACAGAATAACACAGGGTTCAGATAGATTGTTCATAGGATAGCTATGAGTCACCACTAGACTCAACAGCACGTTTACCAACAAGAAGAACATTCCCATCAAGTAGATTTTGACTCATTATGGGACAGAGTAGAACTGCACTGTTAGGTTTGAAAGGCTGCAAATTTTTATGGAAGCAGATACCTTTCTTCACTTACTTTTCTGAAAGAAATCAAACACTTAACCATTGTACCACTAGGTTTCCTTTTGGTAGGGGGCTTTAACAAAGAGAAATTTATGTTTAGGAGCTCAGAAGTCTAAATTCTCAGAGTGTGAAGTCTGAGATGAGGGCTTTTCCATCTACTCTTGGGGAAACTCCTGATTTCCTTTGGCTTCTGTTTTGTAGTTCCTTGATTAACGTCACACTCCACACAACATCAATCCTCCTTCGTTTTGGCTTGTTGCTTTTGTGCTTTATCTGCACCTTTCATATCTCAATTAATTGGCTGCACTGCTAACTCAAAGCCACTTCGCTCAAATTCATCAGCTGTTTTATGGGGAAAAGTGATACGCACTCTCTTTCCGTGTAATTTACTGCCTGTTAAAGTCCATTAGAGGGTCATCTATGTCTTCATTGTGACTTGAGAGCATATAACAATAGCAATACACTGGTATAACTTCATAGAATAACAAAATCTTATTCCCAAATAGAGTTAAATCCACACAAATAATGTTATTAGAACTAATAACACATATTTTGGCAAGTCATAACTCAATTCATACATATCAGTAAGTATGTTGTTGATTGTCTTCAAGTCAAGCATGACTCATAGCAACCTTATGAACAAAAGGCCTGAAGCCCCTCTACAACTATTGACACTTATCAAAGTTCATACATAGAGTTTCTGGAGGCATGCTATTTAGAAAGTAGTTGCCACTCCTGCTTCCAAACCTTTCATAGTATGTTATTGTTGTTATGTGCCATTGAGACGCCTGCGATATATAGCGACCGTACAGCGGCTCTGAACCCTTCCCTATCCAGTCTCATTAATTTAACCCCCATTGCCCCAGTCATTGTGTTAATCCATCTCATCATGGGGTCTCTGTCTCCTACACTTCCATTCACCCTTCAACGTAAGTGAGGCAGAGCTTAAAAATCCTAGCCTCCAAGGAGAGACTTGGTTTCACCCTCTCCAAGACAGACCTATTTGTTTTCTTGGCAGTCCATGGTATGTTCAGGACTCTTCTCCAGTACCACAACTAGAAAGCATCTATTCTTCTTCTGTCACCCTTAGTCATTGTCCTCTGAAGCATAACAAATAATTGAGAAAGTCATAGCCTAGATTAGGAGCATCTTTGTATCTAGACTGACGTCTTTCCTCTTCAGCACTCTGCAGAGGTCCATGACACTAGATTTCCCAAATGCAATTTGTCTTTTAACTTCCTGACTGCTGGTATTAAGAGTTTTGATTGTGGATCCAAGCAAACTGTAATTGCTAAAAACGTCAATCTCTTCTCCATCTAATATAGGGCTACCAATTGGCCCAGTGGTGAGAATCTCTGTCTTCTTGATGTTGAGCTTCAATCCATATTGAAGACTACAGTCCTTGACCTTTTGCAGCAAATGTTTCAGGTCTTTTTCCGTTTCAGCAAGCAAGGTTGTGTCCTCTGCATACTGTTTGTTGTAAATTAGTTTTTCTCCAATCTTGATGCCATACTCCTCCTTATAAATCCCTGATTCCAATATGATCTGTTCTGCATACAGATTGAAAAGGTATGGGGACAGGATGCATCCCTGATGCACTCTTTCCTGATTTTGAACCATGCAATGTGTCCTTGCTGTATTCTGAAGATTACTTCTTGGTCAAAGTATAGATTTCATATAAGTACAAACAAGTGTTCTGAGATTCCCATTTTTCTCAAGGTTAGTCACAAGTTATTGCGATCCACACAGTCAAACACTTTTATACAATCAATGAAACACAGATAGACATTTTTCTGGTGCTCTCTACCATGTAACATTGGCAATAATGTCCCTAGTGCCACCTCTTCTAAACCCAGCCTGTATTTCTGATAGTTCTCTGTCAAAGTATTTGTTGGATGAATAAATTAAGAACTTGAACCAACATATGATTTTGATGTAAAAACATTTTTTTATTATGCAGAAATTTGTGGATGTTCTTTAGAAATGTCTTTGGATTCCGCCTTATCTACAACAGTGAGCAAATGGGTCTTCCCTGTGAGGTGACCGGCAAATTCTTGTTTGTCCTGCAGAAAGGGACATTCCAAGAAAGAAGGTTTTGGTATCTGCTCAAGTTCTATTTCTTTCCCCACATCTCTGGTAATTAAACTGAAACTGCTCCTCCTGCCTCATTTTTCTAGATAAATATATGTGAGCTTGTTCCTTTATTTCTCCTTTTGTCCAAATGGACATTTGTGGTTCCTTTAGAAAATACAAATGGGGGTTGCTAGGGCCAAGATTTTAAACCACAGAGATCTCTCTCATTATAATTTATTTTAAAATTAGTTAAGTAGATGTAATAAACATTGTATAATTCATAAGAATTAATTTTGAATCAGATTACAGTTTGACTGCTACACTTCTAAACTGATAGCTTTCAAGGATAGAGAGGAGGGATGGAGTAAATCCAGCAATTGTAAATTTCTGCTTTCAGAGATTCCCTTTCTGATGTGAAACAACTTTTCATCAAGATAACAGCCCTTCTGATCCCAAGTGTATTTCACCAAATAATTTCTTAACCTTCTATCTCTTTTGTGCTGTGTCCCACACCTACTCTACCTATAGTTTTTTACTTTTCTGCCTGTACCCCTTCTCAACCCCATCTTCGTCTTTGATCTCATCTCATTGATGATTGAGTTAAGTTCTTCAGCCTCTTGAAAACCATCTGGCTCCTCAACAATATATTTAATAATCTAGTTAAATATCTTATAATTCAAACTAACATTTTATAATCAGTGCCATAAAACTAGCAGTAAAAAAATAAAACAATGTATTGCTTTGGGAGGATCTGCTGAAAAAAAAAAATTTAAAATGTTGCATAGCAAAACTGCCTCTTAAAGAATGAAACTGTCCCTAACCCAGATCATGGTATGTTCAATCACTTTATATGTGTGTAAATGCTACACAATGAGCAATATATTATTAAAGAGTAACAAGGCTTTGTTGTTGTCTATTATTTCCTTTATGGTACTGAGCCTCTGAGATGTCATGGTCCTATGTGAGGTCAGCCAGTCACAAAAGGACAAATACTTTCTAAGCCCACCATTATAAAAATCTAGAAAAAGGTCTACAGAGAGAATCACTGTGGTATGATTCCCAAGAAGTAGAAAGTTAATCAATAGATCACAAACACTTATTAATATGGGGAAAGGGAAAGATGATGTGGAATGAATAGATGATCAGAGACTGTGTATTATAATTGTTGTTATGAAACAAGATGTGCATGAATTATTGATTGAAAAAGATCTGCTTTGTAAACTTTCAATGGAATCAGAATTTACAAAAGAGAAAAAAAAAGAATATAAAGCATATCATGTATTTCAAGAAGAAATGAACTTGTCTTGGAGAAAGTACATTCAGAATATTCCTACAGATGTAGATGAGATTTTGTCTCATGTACTTTGAATATATTATTCAGGAGGGACCATGTCCTGGAGAGGGACATCAGTCTTGATAAAGTACAGGGTTATTGAAAAAGAGGAGGACTCTCAGTTCTATGGATTCATATAATGATGGCAGCAATGGGCTCAACATAGCAATGATTAGGAGGTTGGTGCAAGACCGAGTAAGGTTTCCTTCTGTTGCATATAGGGTCACATAGCCAGTTTGAACTTAAACGTATCTAACAATAACAAAAATGAATTCAGACCAAGGGCCTATTTCATTTTTTATTCTCTGGTTTTAAAAATCTAATAAAGTGAAAAGAAACAAATTCAAAATATAGCACTCCATGAGTGCCTTGTAGCTCAACTTACGGGTACCTCTTGACAAGGTGCTTAGAAGTTTGGGAAAGAGGGAACAAGCAGTAACAATTAGATAGCCATGTCATTTACAAGATCCTGTTAAACTGTTAGGGTTTTAGGAAAACTATTAATATAGATGTCTCATTCTTATTTTCTGAAATATTTTACTTACTTTGTTTTTGTTATGTGTCATCAAGTCGCCTGTGACTCATGCACAACAGCTCTAAAGATTGCCCTGTCCTGAGCTGGTCTCACTGACACCAACACACCTACCTCCATTGTCCTAGATACTGTATCAATACATCTCATCTGGGGTCTTCCTCTCCTGTGTTGTCCCTCCACACTTCTGAGCATGATGTCCTTCTCCAAGGACCAGTCATTACTGGCCATGTGCCCAAAGTATGTGAGACAGAGTTTTCAAATTCTAGCCTCCAAGGAGAAACTTAGTTTCACCTTCTCCAAGACAGACCTGTTTGTTTTCTTAGCAGCCCATGACTCAGTTCAAGACTCTTCTCCAGCACCAAAACTCAAAGGTATCAACTCTTCTGTCGTCCATAGTTATTGTACTGTTCTATGATGCATAGCAAGTAACTGTGAAGACTATGGCCTTGATCAAGTGCACTTTAGTCTCTAGACTGATATTGTTGCTCCTCAGTTCTCTGGAGTAGTCCTTGTGCAATTCATCTTTTGATTTCCTGACTTCTGGTGTCAAGAGTATTGATTGTGGAGCTGAGCAAGCTATCACTATTAACATCCTCAGTCTCTTCTCCGTCCATCATGGTGTTGCCAATTGACCCAGTGTTGAGAATCTTTGTCTATTTTATGTTGAGCTTCAATCTATGTTTAAATTGCAGCCTTTGACCTCTGCAACAAATGCTTCAGGTCCTCCTCAGTATCAGCAGCATGATTGTGTCATCTGCAAAACATAGGTTATTGATGAGTCTTCCTCCAGTCCTGATGCCACTTCCTCCTCTTAAAGCTCTCCTTCCCAAATGATCTGTTCTTCATTATACTAAAAAATCCAGATGACAAATTGCAGAACTTGTATTCATTTTAGGATTATTTTAACCTTTATTATTCCATGGCTGAAGTTGTATCCTTAAATTTTACCTCTGTTCTCTTTCTCTCTGAAAGAAAAAGAAAAAGTCTTGTTATTCTTACTCAGCCACAGTCTTTTTATTCTCTAGTAATCACCTCTCGGGTTACTTTTCTTGTTGTATGTGCCATCAAGTCACTTGCGACTCATAGTGACCCTATGTACAACAGCTCTGAACTCTGTTTTATCTTGAGCCAACCTTATTGTCTCCAACACACCTACTCACATTACCTCAGTTATTGAGTCAATCCATCTCATCCAGGATCTTCCTCTCTTGCACTGTCCTTCAACCCTTCCAAGAATGACATCCCTCTCCAAAATTGGTTCCTCCTTGCAACATGCCCGAATATGTAGATTGGTGAACCTGACCATTCTCCTTATGGATAGGTTATCAAACCCTGTTTGCGTATTTCCACCCATCCACACAACAGAGTTAAGTTCTATGTCTAGGAAAGCCATATTGAAAGACAAACTCCACAGACACCACCCCTGCGTCTGGATTTTCTAGTCGTAAACTTTCATTTATGAAAAATTAACTTTCTCCTTACAGTATATAATAGCTATATTAATTAAAGTGTGTAAGCCAGCAACTTCATACCTCATGCTTTAATCTCCCCCGATTTATATAGTCATTTATGATTTGCCTGTTACTTTCAAACAAGAACTCTGAGGAAACAAGCATATACCTTTCTCTGAGGAATCTTGTGTTCCAGTTAGAACATTTAGTATCTGCTTCCATAAGCAAAGTCCAATCCAACATTTAATACTAGCTCACAATATGGGTAATTTTCTTGTGTACTGGTCAACTCATCACAAGGCATCCATGACAAGGTTCAAATGGGCATTAGCTGAAAACTCAAGCGTCCACACTTCTTTCTGTGTCCAAATTGACTTATGTCTTTATTCAGGTTTAGTTCCCACGTGGGGCCAACTCATCAAGAGGGACGTTATCATGACTCCCTGCTTCTCAAAGCCAGCAACTGTTTATCTGTGCATGCTAGGTCAACAGTTCTGATGCAACATGTCCAAACTCAGTCTATGTCTTCTAGCTGTGGCACTAGAAACAGTATCACCAGTGTCAGATGGATCTTGGCTGAAAGTGAAGAGTACCAGAGGAATGTCTATAGGTGCTTTATTGACTATGCAAAGACATTTGACTGTGTAGATCACAACAAATTGTGGCTAACAGTAAGAAGAATGGTAATCACAGAATACCTGCTCATGCTCATGCAAAACCTATACTTGGACCAGAGCCATTCTTTTTGGTACAGTACCTTTGTATACTCCTTATTGGCACATTTCTTTATAATACTTTTCTTTGTCTTTTTGAGCTGCCCTTTGAAATCTTCTGTTCAGCTTCTTAACATCTTGATTTCTTCCCTTTCATTTGGCTTCTTGACCTGAAAGGCAATATTCAGAGTCTCTTTTGATATCCGTCTTGGCCTTTTCTTTCTTCTCTTTCTTTGTAATGACCTTTTTCATTCATTCAAAGATGTTCAAGACATCAAACTTGTTGCTGAGATGGTTTTAAAATTCAGGTGGGATAGATTCAGTGTCAAATTTTGGATCATGTGGATTTGATTTAACCTCCTTTTGCATTAGCATAGACATGTATCTGAGTAGTTCGTGGTCTGTTCCACAATCAGCAACTGGCCTGGTTTTCACAGCTGATGTTGAGCTTCTCCAATAATTCTTTACACAAATATACTAAATCTGATTCCTGTGCCTACCATCAGGTGAAATCCGTGTGTATAGTCATTGTTTATGTTTCTTATAAACGGTATTTGCAATGAATAATTGATTGTACAGACTTCTTTCTTTCTATTTCCATCTACATCTCTGTCACCAAATCCATGTTTTTTGACTACTGATCTTTCTTCCTTGTTCCCAACTTTTGCATTCCAGTCACCCATTATTATTATTGCATAATGATTGCATGCTCAATTGATTTCTGACTGCAAAAGTTGGTGGAAATCATCTATTTCTTCCTCTTTGGGTCTGGTTGTTGGTGCATACATTTGAATGATAGTGGTGTTCACTGGACTTCCTTGTATGCACATGGATATTATGCTGTCATGCAAAGCAATATATTTCAAGATGACTTGTTTAGCTATGAAAGCAACTCTCTTTTTCCTTTGATTTTCTGATTCAAAATGTCCCATCTCAACCCATTTTGTTTAGCCAGTACCTACTATGTCAATATTGATGTGTTCCATTTCTTTCTTAACAATGTCCAACTTTCCTACATTCATGCTTCTTCTCACATTCCACACTTTCACTTGTGGTTATTACACACATAAAATATAAATTCTTTAAAATTTGAACTATAAATGTAAATTAGGGAGTTCTGGTGACCTAGTGGTAAAAAAAATTCTGCTGTCAATCCAAAAGCATGCAGTTTGAATCTGACAGTTGCTTCACAGGAGAAAGATGGGCCATCTTCTCCAGTGGAATTAACTGCCTGTGAAAACATGCTGGGATTCCAGCTATGAGTCTATTCCATCTCAATGATATAGAACAACAATAACTGTAAAACATGCATTGAATCCTAGATACAATACAAAAGAACTTTAAAACATGTTCATATGATCACATTTTTGTAAAAAAAGTTCAAAATATCAATACCAATTTTGACTAAATGTTTTTTAAAAATTCCAAAAGACAACCACTCACCTCACTGGAAATGTTCTCAAGGTTATAAAGCAAATGAAGAAACATTTACTCAAGAAAATAATGAAATCTCACTAGGAAGTAAGGATATTTGGCAGTTGAGCCTTATTGTCTTTTCTTATTATTCCTTGTTATTGAAGTTCTTCTGTGGACAGTCTAATCCAGATAGGTGTCATCTAGAACATGGGAGTTCCTTCTACCTAGAGATTCCAGTCTGAAGTTATGGTGTCATCATGGGAATAATGGGTTGTCAGCATTTCTCATTCTAGTGATCCTTGTTGAGGTGTCTTTCTATTCTGAAAAATGTTGCCAATGTCTAGAGTTTACTTTCCCTCATCTAGTGCCAACTCACAAGGCATATGTTCATGTGCACCAAGCTGAAAGTATTTGAACTTAAGTTGCTCATACCCAATTTATATGTAGTTTTGGGGTGTATTTAAATTAGCTGTGAATCCTGGAACCCTAGGAACAATAGAGCTTAACCTGTCTCTATCTTGTGCCATCCTCATGATCTCTGTCATGCTCAAACCCATTGTGGTAGTCATTATGTCAATCTATCTTGCTGAGAGTATTCTTCTCTCTCACTGACCATTCTACCTTTCTCAGAATTCTCTCTTTTTCCAAATACCAGGCCCTCCTGACAAAATATTGGAAGTATATGTGATGATGTTTCATCATTTTGCATCTACAGAGCACTCTGGTTGCACTTCTTCCAAGACATACCTACTTGTTCTTTGGGATGTCAAGGGGATATCCAACACTATTCATTAAAACTACCACTCAAAGGCTTTGATTTTTCTTTGATCTCCCTCATTCTTTGTCCAACCTTCAGATAGATGTGCAGGAGGCAACTGAAAAATACCATGGCATAGAATGGGTACATCTTAATCTTTAAGCTCGCATTTTTGTTTTGGTCACTTTAGAGAGGCCCTTGATAGCAGATTGCTCCAATGCAACAACAAATCTTTTGATTTCTTGACTACAGACAGAAGCTGTCAACCTCAACAACACTCATAATAGCAGCAGTGAAGTCTGGTATGTAGAGTAGAGCAGCAAGCTCCCAAGACTGCAGCCTGGTGCTGCAGTGCTTCAGCACGGAGGTAATTTCAGAAAGAGCCAAGCTCTACTACTAGCACAGGTGTAGTGCTGCAGGAGTTCTTTGCAGATGTAAGGGAAAGTCATATGGATAAAAGTTTTGCATCCTGCCCAAGGAATGGATTTTCTTTCAGAAAATGTGTACACACTTAATGCCTAAAATCAATGCTGAAAACAATGGAAACGTGGGTAATGAAAAAGTAACAGAGGACTGATAGTTCCTTTTTATAATCAAAATTGCAGAACAGCTGGAGTCAGAGTTTATTAGAAAGAACCAGGAAAAGAGACAATTAAGTTTCACCTTCTATTTTCACAGTTGGAAATGAAGATTAGGAAGACTGTGTATGTGCTGTGCTACACTCATCTAGAAACAATGACAATATCACTCAAATCTCACACAAATTCATCCACACAGGGTAGAAGTCTCTGAACCTGGGCCTTCTGTCGGTCTAGCTTCAGGGCTGTCAGTTGCTCAGATCCAGGAAACCAACCTGGAATACTGTGTGTTTTACCCACAACACTCTCCCAGAAGTGATATCTCATTGTCTCATTGTCAGAGTCAAAATCAATTCCTAGCTGACTCTCCATTTGATTTGTAAGGCTGCAAATCACACAGGAAGAAATTTCCCATATTTCCTCCCTGCTGCTACTGGTATAGTCCAACTGCCAGAGAGGAGTAGCCTTTGAGTTAGCAGTTCAGCTAAGACCTCTGCCCATCAGTGCTTCCTGAGGAAACATCCAAGCTACAAATCCCTGGTTTGCCAGAAAACAAACTTTAAAAACAGCCTTTAAAAACAAACAAACAAAAACCAGCCTTTAAATTATGCATTTCTCTGTTGGTAAAGCATGAAAATCTAACTGGCCAACGTGGTGGTTATTATCAATAAATGTCCTAGGAGAGACTGCAGAGCATTATGCTGAGTGAATTAACTCAGTTTTGTAAGGACAAATACTGTTTTAGATGATTATTGTAAAAATAGAAGAATGATTATCATGGGAACCTAAGGGGGGGAGGTGAAGGGGGTAGGGGTGAAATCTTAGAATTGCACAGTTTGGCAGTGCGGGGGAGGAAATGGGAAGGATCTGGGTGAAACGACAGAGTAATGATGGGCAAGGTCCAATGGTGATTAAATTCATAAAACACAATATAGGAGAATTATTGTATGAACACAACATGAATGAGGAATAGTATGAAACAAAATGTATGTAAACTATATAAGAAAACCAACTTTAATGAAAACCACCTATATTGTATTAATTTTTAAAAAGTTGTCACACCTCAACCAACAGACAAGTAAGTAGTCAATCTAAATGGGGAGAAAAAAAAATCTTAGAATATGAAAGGCCATATACTTAGAGAGAAATAAACTTTAAATAACTCACTTGCTAGCTTTAAACAATGAGATGACCTGAGAAACAGTAACAACTGGGAAGGTGGGCATGTGGTTGGAGGACAGTCTATGCTCAGAGCTGCTAAAAAGTACTTGCTAGTTGCTGTAGGCAGCCTTTATTCATGGCAGCCTTATGTATAACAGAATAGAATATTCTATGTTCAGTGTAATCTTGAGAACACTGATATATTTTAGCCCACTTTTGAAGTGATCTTGTCAATCTAGCTTGCCCAGAGTATTCTTTGTTTTTGTTGATTATCTACTAAGTATGATGTGTTTTCTAAAGATTGGTCTTTCATTCCATAATACCTTGTTTCTAAGGAACTTTAAAGTTTATTTCTTCCAAGACTGATGGATTAATTCTCAGGCAGTCCATGGTATATTCAGGATTCTTTGTTAACATTACAACTTAAACACACTGATTTTTCTATATTCTCTTGACATTGTCCATCTTTTACATGCACGTGAAGCTATTGAAAAGACTATGGCTTGACTTGAGTCTACATTAGTCCTCAAAATGACATCTTACTTTTTAAAACTCTAGAGAGGTCTTTTGAAGGGAAGAATTGTCTGAAAGCAATGTATAATTAGGCATTATATATATGACAACAATCTAGAAAAAGAGGTTCATTACAAAGTAAACTGGAGTTGGGAAGGAAAATGTGCAACAATGAATGAATAAAAAAATAAAAGTAAAAGAAAAAGAAAAAAACATAAAGAGGTTTTTTGAAATAGATTTTCCTAATGAGAGATGAGATTTTATTTCTTGTCTCTGTGGTCAAATGTTGATTGTTGATCCTAACAGAATGAAATTTTTGGCAACTTCATATTTCTCTCCATTTATCATGAAGTTGTTTATCGGTGCTGGTGTAATTTTACGTTCTTATGCTGAGGTGCATCCATACTGATACTTTTACTTTTATTAATAAGCACTTCACATTATCTTAGTTTTTGTCAAGGAAAGTTGTGCCACCTGTCTATCACACGTGGTTAATATTGTTATGTACAGTCAAGTCGAATATGACTTGTAGAGACCCTACGCACAATAGCTCTGGATCCTGCTCTGTCCGGAGCCAATCTCACTGTCTGACACACCTACCCTCATTACTGCAGTTATCTAATCTGGGGTCTTCCTCTCCTGTGCTCTCTCTCAAACTTTCCAAACAGGATATCCTCCAAAGACTGGTCCCTCTTTGTTACATGTCCAAAGTATATGAGACAGGGTCTCACAATCCTTGCTTTCAAGGAGCATCTTGGTTTCATCCTCTCAAGGTAAGACTTGTTAGTTGTTAATGAGTTTTCCTTTAAACTTGGTGCTATGTTCTTATTCATATAATGTGATTTGTTGCATTATTTGTTCAGCATACAGAGTAATTGTAGCCTGTGGTAAGTAATAAACATGTCAAATAGCTAAGATAAAATGATTCAGCCCTACCATACATCTTTTCCAAACCTAACTCATGCAGTGTCTTCTTGCTTTATTTCCTTGCTTTATATCCTGATTTATTACAGATTCCACATGAGCATAAATGTCTAGAATCATTATTTATCATACTAACCATAATTTATTATTACTTACATAGTAAAATATCTTCACTTAGTTAGTAATGTAAAAATAAATATACTCTGTTGCATGTAAGTTTCATCTGATATTAGCAATGATCTCTCTCATTTCACATACTCTTCTGAAGAGACTTGAGCTTCTGGTAGGTCCCTATTAATGCATGATTACAGTTTTTTTATGAATTATCTTTAGTACAGTTTTGCAGGTATGTATTATTGGTAGTGTTTTATAAATTCCTCATTATATCTTTGATTACTTTTTTTGGAATTGACATAGATATGAATCTTTTTCTGTCAGTTACTAGATAATTACATTTCAAATTTTTTGACACAAATTAGTGAACACTTCTAGCATTGTATTCATTTATAAATCATCACAATTGGCATACTATTTATACTGGGATCATTGTTTTTTGTCAATGACTTCATAGCACATCTTGAAGTTCTTACTTATGCACTAGTGATTGTTTGATCTTTCTTTTTAGAATGGTGATCAATGACTCTGTATTTCTTCAGTATTCTTTGGACGCTTCCAGTTCCATTCAATTTTTTGACAATATATCAAGTTTAGTTTTTTGTCCAAACTGTCCAGTTTCAACAAAAATTATAAGACACACAAATAAATATAACACTATCGACCAATGCAAGAGAATATAAAAACAATTAAAGCAATAGGAAATGCTTTTGAAGAGCTCCACATATTAGATTTATCAAAGACTATAACTACTATAAATATATTTAAAGAACTAAAGGAAATCATTCTGAAAGAGAAAAGCAAAATTTCAAATTAATGTCTAATAAATTGAGGAACATCAATAAAATATGTTATTTGAAAGAAAAAAGGGAAACTCTACAATTATAAAATACAATAAAATTAATAATTTACTGAAACAGCCTGGCAATAGATTTACACTGACTGCGGAAAGAATCATTACACTACTGAATAATTTATTTATATAAGCTGAGGAACAGAAAGCAAAAAAGAATGAAAAACAAATAGAACTTCAGAAAAACATTGAATGCCATTAAGATATAGATACGATACAAGTAACAGAAAGAGAGGAAAGAGAAAGGGACGGGAAAAGTATTTGAATAAATAATGACTGTAAACTTCCTAAATTTTAAGAAAAATAATAGTCTGTACAACCCATAAACTCAATAAAATCTAAGCAGGATAATTTAAAAGATACCCACACCCAAATACATCATCATATAAATTTTTAAAGCCAAAAATAAAGAGACACTTTTGAAAGTAGTAAAAGAAAGATGATTCAACATGTATGAGGTGAGGCCAATAAGAACAAAAACTGACTACAAAAGCATGAGGCCAACTGGAAAGAGAATGGCATCTTCAAAGTTCTGGAAGAAAAAGAATGGCAAATAATAATAATTTTAAAAATCGTATGCAGCACAAAACCACCTTTTAAAGAAGAAAATAAAATAAAGAGGTTCTGAGACAATGAAACTGAGATAATTAATTAGCAGTCCTACCATACAAGAAATATTAGATGAAGTTTTTCAGGATGAAAGCAAGTGACATCAGACAATAATTTGAATCTACACACAAAAAGAAAGAGCACCAGTAAAAATAAGTTTAAGTGTAATTAAATATTTTTATTCTCTTCATTAATTTAAAAAGTAATTGTTGTTGTTGTGTACCAGGGAGTCAGGAACAGGTCCATAGCTGACCCTCCAGCAGGCTTTCAGAAACAGTTAATCTCATGAAAGTAGATTGCCCATCCTTCTTCCTCAGAGCAGGTGGCCTCGAATCACTTGCCTTCGAGATTGCAGCACAGATTCCTACCACTGGTGTAGAACTACATTATAATATAGTTATATAATGATATTTAAAATTATATCATTATATTAATTATATATT
>NW_006399861.1:6616751-6619190 GCF_000299155.1 Elephantulus edwardii
GTGACTGGGGTAATTGGGATGGGCGTGTCAGAGGCAGTGCGGTTGGCGCAGGATAGAGCAGGGTTTAGGGCTGTTGTGCATAGGGTCGCTATGAGCCGCAAATGACTCGACAGCACATAACAACAAACAACATAGTATAAAGTAGTAATTACAGCAACATGTCATAAAGTCTATAACACATATAAACCTAATTTAAAAAACCAAAATGAAAACATAATAGATATAACAACAACAGCATAAAAAGTGTGAAAGGAGAAAATGAAGCTATAAGAGAGAAAAACTTTTGATTTCACTAAATCTGAGAAGGAAAAGCTTTTGATTTCACTAAATCTGAGAAGGATGGGCAATCTCCTCCCATGCGATTAACTGCCTTTGAAAACCTGCCCACCCAGACGGTCAGCTGTAGAACAGTTGCTACTTGATGGTAAACAACAACAAACAACAAGACCATATACGGGATATCTGATGACATAGTCTCCAGCAAGCTGTGGTCCCAAAGGTGGGAGCTTTTTGGTGGTTCAAAGTCACCAGCCCGTCTAGTGAAGAGCCATGGACAGTCTCCTCCTGTGTGATTTATAGTCTCTGAAAACTCTCTGGAGGCCCACCTATGAGTCATTTCCATTTAAGTGAAGGCAGTATAAATCTGAAACATATTTTGATAATTTAAACGTATATTGTACATCCTAGTGTAATGACTACGAAAATAGCTGAAGGATAAAAAAAAGATATTCCTCCTTCACTGTTTCTAGTTGCTGTCAAGTCTGTATGGACTAATGACAATTTACAAATGCAGAGCAGAAATTCTCAAGGTTGGGAAGGCTAGGACTCCTCTCAATCATTGTAAAGCAGAAAAAGTTTTCAAGGTGGACACTCCCCCCCCCCCCATCAGAGAGCAGAAGTTTCCAAGGCTGGGACTCCCCTTCCCCCATTAAAAAATATTGTGGTTCCTGTGGAAGTTTACAAATATTATACACATGTTCTTTCATAACATTATTTATAATACCACCCATTGTAATCACACCCCTTCCTCTTACTCCTTGTAACTCTCATTTCCATTAATTCTTCTGATTCATCCCTTCCTTCTTTTTTCTTCCTTAATTTTACATTGGCTTGTGTACAAAGTTCATATACATTGTGTTTCATACTATCTTTCTTTCATATTGTGTTTCATACAATCATTATCATTATGTTTTACAAAATTAATTATGATTAAACCATGCCCTGCATTACCCTGTTGGCTGGGATATTTTGAAACAGGTCACAAGCTTATCTTCTGAGTTACTTCTGGTTGAGTTTGAACTACAAACATTTTGGCTACTTGTTGAATGCTTAACTATTTTCACCACCAAGAGACTCTTTCAATAGCCAATAGGACTATGAAGATAAAATAGCAATCTGAATAAACTTATACCCCAAAGTAAATAGAACTGAGACACAGAGACTTGTATAAAATAGCAAGAAAATGTAAACAATCCAAGTGTCCATCAACATATTAATGGACTGGGAAATTGTGGTACATACACGTGATGGAATATTTTGCAGAAGTCAGCAACAATGATTTAGAAAAAATACTACATAACATGGGAAAGGCTGGAAAGCATTATGCTGAGTGAACTAAGATTCACAAGGACAAATATTGCATAAGGCCATTACTGTGAAAATAGAAAGATAACTAGTAATATGTGTACCAAAGTCCAAAGGGGGAAGTGGAGGAGAGGATATGTGGAGAAAAATGGGAAAAATTTCAAGGTCTCGGAATTTGGTAGGCAGAGGAAGGGGCTAAAAGAACTAAGAAAGATCCAGTGGGGACCTGAAAAGGTGGGCATGAATCAATGAAGATTAATTTTATAAAACACAACACATAGGAATGATGATATGAAATACAATATGAATGAGGAGTGGATAAAACACAATGTATACGACTTTTGTATGCAAACCAGTGTAAAAAAATGCCAAGAAAAGCAAAGACATTGAATAAGTAAATTAAACCTTCTCAAAAAGGAAAACTCAGGTCCAGATTACTTCATCCAGTACAAACACTCAAAATGAAGAGTCAGATGAAACAGGACAAAACACCAAAACTTTTTGTGAAGCCAGAGTTTTCTTAATAATTCAAGCTCTGGTGGCCTAGTGGCAAAAAGCTGTGTTGCATTCTCGAAGGCACACATTTTGAGGCAACCAGCTACTCCTCTGGAGAAGGATGGGCACTCACCTCCTCTGAGATAAATTGTCTCTGTAAACCCACTGGAGGGTTAGCTATGGTTCCGACTCTACAGTATACAACAACAACAACCTCTCTTATGAATTGTTATGCACCTTTGATTAAGAATTGACCAACTGCACAATGGAATACTATGCTGCATTAAAAAACAAGGAACTCATGCAATATTATTCAAAATGGTTGACTCTGGAGAACATTATGCTGAGTGAAATATCCCA
>NW_006399861.1:6619830-6642609 GCF_000299155.1 Elephantulus edwardii
GAGAATGGTGCAGCAATGAAGGAATGAAAACCCAAAATCCCTGTAAATGTTCATTAAAACTAATAAAATTTAATAATAAAAAAAAAAGAATTGACCAACTGCTGACCCTCTAGTAGGTTTTCAAAGGTAGTAGATTACATGGGAGAAGATTGTTCATCTTCTTCCTAAAGAGTAGCTGGTGATTTCAGGCTGTGTTGTGTGCCCTTGGGCTGACAGCGTAACTCCTTACCACTAGGCCACCAACCACAAATTCTCAAGAAAATACTAGAAAACAGAATCTACCAGTATATAAAGATTGCATAACATGTCCACGCACGGTTTACACCAGGGATGAGATAAAGATTTAACATATGGAATAGGAGAAGAAAAAAAAGAATGTAAGATTTTAGTTGTAATAGCAAATTTTTAACTGACTAAAAATATGCATATCTATTTATGCATTACTGGACCTATTTATGCAATACTGAAAGGTGTTATGGACAAAATCTTGAATGTTTGAGAAAGCATCAAAAGAAGATGGAGCAAGTAAACAGTTACTGCACCAAAAAAGAATTGGTCAACACTGAAATAAATATTTCAAAAAGTACCTAATGATCAAGAACCAATGGTGATGAGAGGGAAGTTCAAACTACATTGAAGTTACTGGAAAGAAAGGAAAAAAAAGCCTCAGAAATTGGAAGAATGCCAACAAATATGTTCCCACTAACAGATACAGTTCTGGACATGTTTACCAATCTATGACAGGAAATTTGGAAGACAGCTACATGCACAGTTCACTGGAAGAGATCCATATTTGTTCCCATTCCCAAGAAAAGTGATTCAACAGAATGTGGGGACTATCAAACAATGTCATTAATAACACTTGCAAGCAAAATATTGCTGAAGATCATCCAAAAATGACTAGAACAGTACATTCATGGGAAACTGCCAGAAGTTGAGACTGGGATTAGAAGAGGCTCTGGCACCAGGAATATTATTGTTGGTTTTACATTGATCTTGGCTGAAAGCAGAGAACACCTATTTTTGTGAATGTCTATTTCTGTGTTTTATTATAACATACAAAGGCATTTGATTGTGTGGATCATAACAAACTGTAGTTAATGTGGGAAAAATGGGGATTCCAGAACATTAAGTTGTCTTAATACAAAACCTATAACTAAACCAAGAAGCTATTGTCCCAATAGAGAAAAGAAATACTGTGTTTTGGAATTGGGAAAGGTGTGTGTCAAGGCTATATCACTTCTACATATCCATTCAATCTGTAATTGAGCAAATAATCTGAGAAGCTAGATTTTAGGAAGAAGAGTGTGGCATCAGAATTAACATTAACATCTCAAGTTATGCAGATGACACAATCTTACTTGCTGAAAACAAGGAGCATGTGAGGATCACAAGGAGGACTTGATGAAGAGGATCAAAGACTCAATATGGATTATATCTCAATGTCCAGAAAACAAAAGTCCTTACCACTGGGCTAATTGTCAGTATCAAGATAAGTGGAGAGAAGTTTGAAATTGCCAATGATTTTGTGTTGCTTGGCTCCATAATCAACACCCTTGGTACTAGCAGTCAGGAGATCTGGAGGTATATAGTATAGTGTGTGTTTGTGGGGAGGGAAGTAGGGAGGATTGGGGGAGGAAATTCTAGAGAGCAATAGTATCAGTCTAAAGATTAAGGTGTCCCTGATTCAACCCATAGTCTTTCTAATCACCTCTGATGCATATGAGTGTTGGTCCATGAATAAGAAAGACAGAAGAAGAATCAATGACTTTGAGTTGTAGTGTCAGAGAAGAGGATGACAGGGCATAGGATAGGATTCAGATTGCTGTTTGGAAGGTCGCTATCAATTACATATCTATACGTTTATTATAAATTTTATTAATATAAAATATACACAGCACATAATTTGAAATAGTAAGATATGTAATATTATTCATTGTTAATTTCACATAAACAATTAGTATACAAAATGCTTTCACTGTTTTTTTAAAAAATATGGTAAATATATATGTAACAAATGATTTGTTCTTTCAAAATTCTTCGAGCATACAATTCAGAAACACTAAAAACAAACCAAGCCCATTGCCATTGACTTAATCACACTTCATAGTGACCGTCTACAACATGGTAGGGCTAGTCCTTAGGATTTCTAAGACTATTAATCCTGATGGAAGCAGAATGTTGGGGGATTTTGTCCCTGTTGTAGAGTGGCTGGTGCTAAAGAACCATCAGTATTTTGGCTAGCAGCTTAGTACTTAACCACTGTACCACCACAACTCTTTTTTAGTGACTTTATGTTTATCATGATGTTCAACCATCAGCACTGTTTTCGACATTTACTATCACCTTTCATTGATTTTTACTAATCTCTTATATCTGTAACCAATCTAATTACAATTAAACCATTTTGTTTTGACAAATATATTGTTGTTGTTGTTGTTGTTAGGTACCTTCAAGTCAAGTATGACACATAGCAACCCTAGCCTGTTTCATCCTCAGAATTTCTGACATACTTGAGTCCACTACAATCACTGTATCAGTCCATATCATTAGGGGTCTTTCTCTCTTTTTCCCATCCTCCATCTTTCCAAGTATGATGTCCCTCTCTTAATAACATGTACAAAGCGTGAGAGATGAAGTTTTGCCATCTTTGCCTCTAAGGAGCACTCTGGCTGTACTTTTTCCAAGATATCTATTGTTCTTTTCTTTTTTTGGCAGCCAGTGGGATAATCAGCACTCTTGTCCAGCATCAAGACTCAAAGGCACCAATTCTTCTGCTGTCTCCTTATTTATTGTCCACCTCTCAGATGCACAGCAAACTTGTTGAAAAGATGATGGCTTGAATCAGGAACACCTTAGTTTTCAAACTGACATCATGGCTCTTCAGTTATTTGGATAGGTCTCTTACTGCAGATTTTCTCAATGCAATAAGTCTCCTGACTTCCCCACTGCTGGTACCAAGGGTGTTGATTATGGATCAAAGCATGATGAAGTCATTGAAAATTTCAGTCTACAAACACATGAAGAAGTGTTCAAAATCCCTAGCTCTAAGAGAGATGCAAATCAAAACAACTATGAGATATCATCTCACCCCAGTTAGAATAGCAAAATTTAACAGAACAGCAAACATCAAATGCTGGCAAGGTTGTGGAGAAACTGGAACCCTTATTCACTGTTGGTGGGAATGTAAAATGGTGCAACCACTATGGAAGGCTGTATGATGCTTTTTCAAAAAGTTGCAAATAGAAATACCATTCAACCCAGCAATTCCACTACTGTAAAACAATAACTGCCACACAAGCAGATATATGCACACCCATGTTTATTGCCACTTTGTTCATAATAGCAAAGAGCTGGAAACAACTCAAGTGCCCGTCAACAAATGAATGGTTAGACAAGCTCTGGTATATTCACACAATGGAATACTATGCAGCATTGAAAATTAAGGAACTCAGAAAATATTATGTAAAATGAATGACCCTGGAGGACATTATGCTGAGTAAAATATCTCAGTCACATAAGGACAAATATTGCATAGGGCCACTGTTGTAAAATGGGACTGACATCGGGATTGAAGGAAAATAGAAAAGGAGGGGAGGAATGATGTATATTGCATTAAAACAGATGAAGAAGAGAACTGTTTAAAAGGGATATACCAATGGTTATTCTTGTCATTACATAAGTCTAGAGTGAAGGCTGCATAGCAGAGTGGACTTGAGGGGAGGGATTGCATAACAATGAAAGAGTTTTTCATCTACTTTTCAAGGAGAGAGTGAACTGGAAACCATAACTAACTCTGTAAACTTTCCTTAAAATTAATTTAAAAGAAAAGAGAAAGAAAATTTCAATCTTTTCTCCCTCTAAATAATGTTGCCTATAAGTCCAGTGGTGAGAATTTTTGTTTTCTTGATGTTGAGATGTAATCCATACCTAAGGCTGTAATCTTTGATCTTCTGCAGCAAACACTTCAAATCCTCTTTACTTTCAGCAAGTAAGGTTGTATCATCTGTGTAAATGCAGTTTATTGATTATTCCTCCTCTGATCTTGTTGCCACATTCTTCTTTATAGAGTCTGTGCACTCGAATGATTTGCTTTGCATACAGCTTGAGTAGGTATGGAGAGAGGATACAGCCTGGACAAACAACTTTGTCAGTTTTAAACCATGCAGTGTTTAACTATATTGAAAATACATATCTTTAGCTAGCAATATAGTTTTCAGTAACCCTAATATGTGATCTTCAGTTAATCTATTTATCACCTTTAAACAAATAGTATTTAAAAGTATTACCTTTAAAAGTCTTCCAATTTAGTATATATTTGTTTTTAATTTACATAATCAACATTTTCTCCATCAGTTTTTAAAGCCTCATCCTCGTCGTCGTCCTCGTCGTCAAGTGCTGCTTGGTCGCAAGAGACTCATAGCGACCCTATGAAGGAGAGTCCTCAATGCTTGTGTGTTTAAAGCCTACACAAACAATAAAACAAACATTAAGCCCTGATTTGTAACACTTGCTAATTTCTGTGGTGAATATATTTCCACCATAGATGATTTTAAGTTATCTAGGTCATAAATGTGAATAGGAATTGGAGGGGATCACTTAAGCACCCTCCTATGTAATACTGTTGTAATGTTAGATGTTGTGGAGTCAACTACAACTCATAATGACCCTAGGAACAATGGATCTGAACCCTGTCTTTTCCTGATTGTGAAGCGGAGCAAGCTGTAATTGCTAACAACCTCAATATCTTCTCCATCTATCATGGTGCTGCCAGTTAGCCCAGTGGTGAGAATCTTTGTCTTCTTGATGTTGAGCTTCAATCCATAGTGAAGGCTGCAGTCCTTGACCTTCTGCAGTAAGTGCTTCAGATCTTCTTCAGTTTCAGCAAGCAAGGTTGTGTCATCTGCATGTTGTAGGTTGTTGATGAGTCTTCCACCAATCTTGATGCCACATTGATCCTCATAAAACCCTGCTTCCTGAATGATCTGTTCTGTATACAGATTGAAAAGATGTGGCAACACCTTTCCCGATTTTGAACCATAGTGTTTCCTTGCTCTGCTTTGAGGACTGCTTCCTGATCCCAATATAGGTTTTACACAATCAAGTGCAATATAGGTTTAAGCACGATTAAGTGTTCTGGGATTCTCATTTTCCTCAAGTCCAGCCATAATTTGTTGTGATCCACACAGTCAAACACCTTTGCATAGTCAATGAAACACAGGTAGACATTCTTCTGGTACACTTTGCTTTCTGCCAAGATCAATCTGACATTGGCAATAATGTTTTTAGTGCCACAACCTCTTCTTTTTTTTTTAATTTAGGTTGTTTATTTTTCGTTTCCATGAACATCTACAGAGATTTTGGGATTCCATTCATTCAATGTTGCACCCAGCTTGTATTCTGTTAGTTCTCTGCCAGGATTTTGTTAGTATGCAATATTAGTGATACTTTTCAATAATTTCCACATTATGTCGGGTCACTTTTTTTTTTTTGGAATGAGTATAAATAAGAATCTCTTTCAGTCAGTTGGCCAAGTAGTTTTCCTTCAGACTTCTTGGCACAAGTTGGTAAGTACATCCAGGGCAGCATCTATTTGTTGAAAATACATCAGTTGTTATTCCATCAATTCCTGGGGCTTTACTTTTTGCCAAGTCCTTCAGAGCAGCCTAAACTTTCTTCTTCATATGTTGTTTCTTGAAATTATTGTGTCAGCCAATTATTTTTGGTGCAATAGTTCTGTATACTCCTTCTATCTTCTTTTAATGCTTCTTGAATCATTCAACACTCTGCTCATAGCATCCTTAAGCATTATAACTTGAGGCTTGAATTTGTTCTTCTAGTTCCTTCAGTTTATAAAATGCTGAGCAAGTTCAGACCTTTTGATTTTCTGACTCCAACTCCTTCCACATTTCATTATATTTTGCCTTGTCTTCCCAGGCTGTTCTTTTCTATTCAGTTCCTTAACGTCTTGATTTCTTCCCTTATCTGTACTCTAGTGCAATATTCAGAGTCTCTTCTGACATGCATTTTGGTCTTTTCTTCTTCTTCCTTCCTTGTAATGACTTTTTGCATTCTTCATGAACGATATTCTTCATATCTTCCTACTGCTCATCTGGTCTTCATTAACTAGTTTTTCAATGCCTCAAATCTATTTCTGAGTTGATTTTTAAATTTATGGGGGATAGACTCAAGATCAAATTTTTATTTCTGTGGATAGAATTTAAATATCTTTAGCTTTAATTTGAACTTACATATTAGCAATTGATAGCCAGTTCCATAATCACACTAGCCTAGTTTTTACTTCTGATTTTGAACTTCTCCAGTGATTCCTTCCACTATTGTAATTGATCTGATTCCTGTGCATTCCACCAGGCAAAATTCATGTGTATAGCCTGTATTTATGTTTCTTATAAAAGATATGTGTTATTAATAAATAATTGATTGTACAGAATTCTATCTTGCTATCCTTAGCCTCATTTCTGTCACCAAGTCCATTATTTTCTGATTGCTGATCTTTCTTCCTGGTTTCCAACTTTTGCATTCCAGTCACCCATTATTATTAATGCATCTTGGCTACATGTTTGATTTCTGACTGGAACAGTTCATAGAAATCATCTATTTCTTCCTTTTGGGCTCTGGTTGTTAGTGCATTAATTTGAATGATGGTGGTATTAACAGGGTCTTCCTTGTATGCTTATGGATGTTATTCTGACACTTACAATATTGCATTTCAAAATGGATCTAGAAATGGCCTTTTTAACTATGACGACAACCCTGTTTTTTCTCACCTTTTCATCTCCAGCATAGTAGATCATATGAATGTCAGATTAATAATGTCCCATACCAGTCCATCTCATTTTGCTAATACCTAATATATTAATATTTATGTGTTTTATTTCTTTCTTTACAATGTCTAGTTTTTCCACATTCAAAGTTGTCATGTTCCACGTACCAATTGTTAATTTCTTCTTACAGCTCTTCCTTCTCCTTTTTGTTTCCAAATTTGAGGGCTCAGCCTCAGTTACCATATCTGTTTTTCTATTCTAAGTGTGCTATGCTATATGTGGAGTTTTCAAAGACCTGTTATATTTCAGAAGTAGATGGCCAATCCATCGCCTCTGGCACACCTACTCCAGTTACACCAGTCACAGAGAACAAGAATGCTCAGATTTAGAACAGTATCTGACAGACAAGCATTTTACAGAAAGGAGCAGATGAAAGACATTTCCCCAACTACAGATTATATTTTATAAAATCAATCACCATTGGACCTTGCCCATCATTACCCTGTCTTTTCACTCAGATCCTTCCCATTTGCTACCCCCAACCCAAACTGTGCAGTTCTGTGGTTTCACCCCTACCTATTCTCACCAATGAACTTTGGTGTACAAATCTCCATTTGTGTCTTCGTTCTAATTTCTTGGGGTATGTTTCTAGTAGTGGAATAGCTGGATTATATGGAGTTTCTATGTTCAACTTTTTGAGGAAATACAAAACTGTCTTTCAGAGTGGTTGTATCATTATACAATCCCACCAACAATGTATGAGAGTTCCCACCTCTCCATATCCTCTCCAACATTTATTGCTTGCTGCCCTACTAAACTTTGCCACTGCTGCTGGGGTGAGATGGTATCTCATTGTGGTTTTGATTTACATCTCTCTTATTGCCAATGATTTTGAGCATTTCTTCTTGTCACAGAGCTGCTTTTAAATTCAAACTGACAATGAAACTCCTTACCCATTATACCACACTTTATAATTTATTTTTAATAATTATTGTGATTAACAACTGGCTTGAAAACTTCTAAATTCCTTAAAGTTAGCTCTTCTGAGATGATATGAGGCAGCTCACTACTGTTCTTAGGTGTCTAGACGATAATAACTGAACTTGGGACAAAGGAATTTGTATTTTGGCATACGTTAAACATAAAAATAAACATTTTTAGTATGTGTAATACTGGATTAGGTATGTTTCAATCCCAAAGGCATGTGATTCAAATTCATTCATTATTTACTGCCTCTGAAAACCCAATGGATAGTTCCAACTCGATGATACTCAATAACTAACTGAAGCAGTGGCTTAGACAAGTTAGAAGTTTGTTTCTCTGATGAAAGGATCAAGAAGTGAATATTATGGTACCCATCATCATTAAAGACCAAAGTTCTTCTATCCATACTATGGACCTCATGGTCCAAACTGGTTTCCTGAGCTCAAGATACTGTGTCAATTTTCCAGCCTGCCAAAAAGAAAGAAGTGATGAAAACAAATCCTTGTATTAAAGACACTTTGAAGAAACAGCAAGGGACAGTGTTAATAGTAGGATTCCTGCTTTCAGTACACTAAGACCAGGGTTTTATTCTCACCAGTGTAACTCATATACATTCACCATCTGTCAGTGGGGATGGTTTGCTTGTTGCTATAATGCAGACACTTTCCAGAAGAGCTTCCAGACTAAGATATATTGGAAAGAAGGCTATAATAATCTATTTCCTAAAAATCAGCCAATGAAAATTCTGTGGATCATAAGGTTCTATCTAAAATCAACTGTGGGGGTGGCACCAGACCAGGAAGCATATGGAAGATCATATACATAGGCGACTAACAAGAGAAAGTAGCTGAGGAATACTTATGTTGGACAGATGACTGACAAGCTTGGTTGCTACCCAAAAGGTGGAAGGTGTGAGTTCACTCAGAGGTGCCAGAGAAGAAAGGCCTGGTGGCTTACTTTACAAAATGTCAATCATTGAAAACTCTATGAGCAGGTTCACTCTGGCATACATAGAGTCATACTGAATTAGAATCAACCTGATGTCAACTGCAGGAAGTAGCAGACACATTTGTATTGAATAACTTCACGGAAAGGAATATAGTCTTTTAACTGAATGGCAACATCACAACTAAGTATCAAGGTTTGTATTACTTAGCATAATGAATATTAGGAAGCTACTTAAAATTTCTACCCTGAAGTCTTAGGCTTACATCTCCATTTTTGTTTATTTTGGTTTACCAGTGGACACTGGAAGAAAATGTAATTGACCTTAAAATATCCAACCAATTGAGAAAACATTTCAGAAACTGAAGTATGTTCTCTACTCCAACCTTGCCTGCCATCATCTGCCCTGGCATGGGCTGTGCCCCAAATAGTTTGGAGACATTTTCTCCTCATTATCACCTTGTTAAGCTGCACGTCTCAGCCCCCTGCCTCTGAGGCATGTTCTGGGATCTTAACGAGGTGATAATGAGGAGAAAAATGATGTGGCAGTTCTTGGTCTGGTCTAGTCTTCCTAGTTCAGAGGAGACTTGAGCTTTAATTAAAAATACTTTGCTTTGATATAAAAATTTCAGAAAACCTATTTTTAAAGTACCTCAATAGATGGAAGTTATGGGAAAACACTTATTTCTATCAATGTACATTTGAGAGATGGGGGAAGGTTTTTTGGTTCTCCTCTCAACAAAGAGAGATGCATTCTTTGAAATACAGTGACAAAAGTAAGAGAATTGTATAGGCAGGGTAAGGAATGTGGAGGATAAAGCAGATTGAATTATTTTAAAGTACATATTTTAGATCTTATAAATAGAAGATCTGATTTCTTCCATTCTTCTTACTTTTGTGCTCTGTAGGAATCATTGGTGCAGGAAAGTGATTATCTATCATCTCTTTCCTCTCTCTCTCTCTACACACACACACACACACACACACACACACACACACACGGATGGCATCCACTTCCTAAATAAAATGCCTACGGAAATTCTATGAATTTTTGTTAATTGTCTATAGTTGTAGAGCGGCTTCTAACTTTTTGTTCATAGCGTCGCTATGAGTTGTGCTCGACTCAAAGGCAATTAACAACAACAACTATCAATCAATAAGTAATCTCCTGTCATCTGATTAACTGCTTCTGAAAACCCACTGGAGTGTCAGCTCTGGGTTGGTTGGCTCTGACTCGACAGTACACAACAACAACAACAACAATCTATCTATCTATCATCTATCTATAATATTCAGATAATAAATATACTTCTTTACATTGATCCATTCATATGATACTGTATTAGGAACATACTAAACAATGATTAATTTGGAGGGCTTGCTTTATTGTTTGCTAAATATAAGGGGGTAAAGAATAGAAATTATTTAAAATATTTTTATAATTAAAAATATCATTATTCACATTCTTAGAAACCCAATGGAAGGTCACTAGAGTAGGATACAACTTGATAACAGCTGGCACACATGATTCAAGTCACAGTATTGAGAGCAACTAGTATCATGCTCTCAATATACAGAAGAAAGTGAAATGCAGAACAATTATTTTACTCAGGTTTGAGCAACTAGTTTGTCTATAATGGAGATTATTTCTCTACCAATTAGTTGCCCAACCTTGAGTAAGATACTTTCTTTCTTAAAAATTTTAAGAAGGCAATCTCATATATGAACTTTCTAAGTAAACCAGTAAAAAAAATATTATAAGTAAAAAAAGAAAGCAATCTCTTAGTTTAAAAATATTAAAAATATTTTCAAAACAACTATGAGATATCATCTCAACCCAGTCAGAATAGCAAAATTTAACAGAACAGCAAGCAACAAATGCTGGCAAGGTTGTAGAGAAACTGGAAAGCTTTATTCACTGTTGGTGAAAGTGTAAAATGGTACAACCACGGTGGAAAGTGGTGTGGCTCTTTCTCAAAAAGTTGCAAATAGAGATACCATTTGACCCAGCAATTCCACTACTGGGAATATATCCCAAAGAGACCATAACTAACATCCAAGCAGATATATGCACACCCATGTTTATCGCAGCTCTGTTCACAATAGCAAGGAGTTGGAAACAACCCAGGTGCCCATCAACAAACGAATGGATAGAGAAGCTGTGATATATTCACACAATGGAATATTACCCTGCATTGAAAAACAAGGAACTCATGCAATATTATTCAAAGTGGGTGACCCTCGAGGACATTATGCTGAGTGAAATATCTCAGTCACAAAAAGACAAATACTGCATAGTGTCACTGTTGTAGAATGAGACTGACATCAGGGTTGGGGTAAGACTGAGAAAAACTGGATACATTATGTTTATTGCATTGAAACGGATGAGGGAGAGAACAGTTTAAAAGTGATACATGATAGGATGTTATGATTATCACCAGAGTCCAGAATGAAGGTTGCATAGTGGAGTGTTCTCGGGACGGGGGTGGGGGATTGTATACCAATGAAGAGTTTTTCTTTTCGTTTTCAAAGAGAAGAGCAAACTGGGGAGGAGGGGTGAGCATGGAGAAAAGTGTAACAACGAATGGATGGAAATCCAAAATCTCTGTAAATATTCATTAAAATTAATAAAATGTAAAAAAATTTTTTTTATATTTCACAGCATTTTCCTCTAAAAATACTTTAAAATTTAAGAAAAAAATATTAATTATGAATACTCCTGTATCTAAATTTTTATCATTGCCTAGCTCTTTCTTTAGTGATTTGATCTGTTACTAGATGATTTTGTAATCATCATGCAGAAAATTGGTGGTACAGATCCAAGATTTTGGGGTTTTTTTTAAGTTTATATTACCAGTCTTCTGCTGTTCTTTCTAATGGTGTTCTTTTTTTAAAAGACATTTTGTCTTAATTTTTAGAAATATTGGTAAGTAATTAAGTTCATTATACATGAAAAAGCTAAAAAATAGTCTGAAAAAATAAGGTTAATCTTAATCATAAGAGAGAGAAAAAAATCACAGTGCAATAAGGAAAAAATCAAAGAAATCTAACTACAGATAATCTAAACAAAAAAATGTACACTTGATAGATTTTAATTTTTTTAAATGTTTTTCCTTTCCTTGTGAATTAACAGATGACATTTTTAAGCTATGTAGCTTCTTTATTGACATCAAGTAATTTTAAAAGCAACCTATCAGACCAAAGTTAAAGAAAGCCAGTGGTCACTTTTGTTTGATGCCTGTGTTTAGATATGGTGACATTGAGAACTCACCTAAACGTGAAGCATGGGGTTGGATCACTGCCCAGAAGACCAGTCAGCACTATTTCCCAGTGGCCGTCTATCTTCATGACAAATTCTGACCACCCAACAGCCCATTTGGCTGTGGTGAGCTCAGAGGGAAGAAGAGAAATAACTGAAACCCTCCATGTTGACACACAATCATGCCACACTCCATTTGTTCATTTGTGCTTAAAATCTGAAGCAAATGGAGTTTAAAGAATGTTTCCAAGGCTGATTCCTCATAAAAGATAGATTCATTTCTTAACATGTCTATTAGGCAACATCATACAGTTAATTAACTATTCCACAGTAAATCTTATTTTATTATTAGAAAGTAAAAATGTCTTTATCTTGTATAACATGATAAGCCCCCTCCTCCAGTGACCTATCAGTATCACAATCACACTTCTCTGCCCACTCCTGTTTTAAATCCCAAGACAACATTCTATAAGGACTAAGCCATTCACCATTGAAAGTTTCAGAATTATTTATATATAAAAAGTTCTGGCAATGCTAGGTCTTGATTTCTTTCATTAACTTTGTTTCCAATTTTCTAAAAATTTAATTAAATCTAAGAAACAAGTATTTGACTTCATTTTCATCAATATTTTGAAGGTAAAGATGTATGCAACTTCAAGTTCTCTTTATTTTTGGAAAAGCTTGGAAACAAGGATTGTTCTAAATAGAAGATAATTAAGTTAAAGCAAATTTTATATTTATTTAACAATACTTTTCATGTGATAATGCTAAATGTTATCCTTAGGATTTCATCAACCAATTGTGAAAAAAAAGAACCCACCACACATTCAAAATGCATCTTGGGTGGCAAGGGGAATGCTTAAAAATGCCCCAAGCTGGCACATTGATATGGGCCAAAAGGACATAATCAAAAGGATGATTATTTTTCGAAGCATGTTTTATAATTTAGATTGTTTTCTTATTCAAACATAAAGAAGATTTGAAAGCTACAGCACCAGTATGAACAGGATTTCCACACAGCTTCAGTCTAGGGATATTGCTTGTTCTTCTAGAAAACCATTCTCGTTAAACACACACACACACACACACACACACACACACACATTCCCCCTCACTTAACTGAGCCACCCAGGAGCTCCTGTTACTCTCTTCAGTGGCATATATTTTTGTTAAATATTGTTAAATTAATTTACTCTCACATCTGATCATACAAAAATTTGAAAATGACAAGATTTACTAAAAGCAATATTCATATATTTAGCCAATTACCCTGACTGGTGGTGCCATGTTCCCTTGAGTTGGATCCAGCCCATAACTAACCTGATGAGATCAGAGGTCAGAATCCACACGAACAAATTTAAATACTTTCTAAGTTTCTTGGGAAAATATACGACTTGGTCGATTTTGGTGTTTTAAGTAATTATAATTGAACAGGCACCATAATCAGCAAGTAATTGGATAAACTGTGTATGTACTACTACTAGTTGAACTTCAGAATTGCACTATTAACCCAAATTCCACGCCTCTCTGGTGGTTCAAATTCACTATTTGCTTCAAGAGAGGATGGTGACAATCTCCACTGGTGCAATTTATAGCCTCCAAAAGCTGCTGGAGGGTCAGCTGTGAGTGGGCTCTGACTCAATGGCAATGATTATAAGGGTTTTTTTTTTTATGGTATGAAGGAGGAAGTATAATTGGCACTAGATGTGGGTGTCAGAAGATTTGATTTAGTCCTAAATCTGCCACCAAAGAGTCATGGCTGTAGGCAAATTACTGCACCTCTCTTGGCTTCAGCATCCTCCTCTATAAAAAGTGGAAGTTACACTAAATGACTTTAAAGTAACTTCTAGTTTCCCGGGTTTTATGCCTGGGAGGGGAAAGTGGGGACGGCAGTTTTCGCGAAAGCAAAACTCTCAGAGTTTTACAATATAACCCAGCCCAGAAGCATCCTTTCCCTCTCTTCTAATTGCACCCTTTCTTTCCACACACTCCCCAGCACCCCATTAGGAAATAAAGTGAGGAAGAAAACCTCCTGTTGCATGCAAAAAGGTAGACCTCACAGTGGTAAAGGGCTGGGTTAAGTGGAGCCTTCCCTGATGATATCAGATTATATTTTAATTAGATGTCTAGTTTTAAAACCATGAAGTCGAAATGATAAAGAGCAGGCTATTAACTCTCCCAATTACGGGACCCTAAGTATCTCATAATTTATGTACTGATAATCTCCTGGTAATTCTCTGGATGCAGCCCCAGTGTAAACAATCCGGTTCCTCTCCTGCTTCGCATGGATTTCTTCTCTGGCCATCACAGTTTCCCCTTGTGCTGGGCCCAGCTTGTTTAGCAACCATGCTTACCTCGTGGCCAAACCCCAGGGCCTCAGCTGGGGAGGCAGGAATGGCCAACAGCTCATCTGCAGCTGAACCTTTGGTGGAAGTGTGGCCAATTAGTCACACGTTTGGTGTTCTAATTAGGCGAGGCTGGGACTTTAGAAAATGTGCTGTTGATTTAGGTACTTCCTCAAACAATGCTAAATTGTGTTTGGTGAAATTCAATTAGTCTTTTTCTAAACGTTTCCACATCTGTTCTTCTTTAAGCATAAAGTGATGAGGAGAGAAAGAGAAGTGAAAAGCCAGAGTCTCCACTGGTGAAATATGTTAGGCCTTGGGGACCAGCCCTTTTCCCAGCTTTTGACCCTGAACAGTGATATACAGGAAGGAACAAAGTTGGAGAGCTATCATGGTGAAGCCCTTTTAAATAAATCATTATAAAAGAAATACTGCAAGCGCACGGGAATGTAATCTCACACGATGGCTTTGTTTGACAATGGATGGCACGGAGGAGGAACCATTAAGGACTAAATGATTATAAATTCTGTCTTAAAAGTAATATTATTTGTGGTCATTCTGGTGAAATTTCGATAAAAATCTTTTCTAAAAACTCTAGTTTAATATTTCATGTCTAAGTCCAGGTTTTGTAATTAAAGTATAATCTGATAGGTTGGTGTCCCTTCTATCTACTGAAATTTTCCATATAAAACTGAAAGCCATATGAAATCTCAAAACACTCTGGGATAAAAAAAGAAAGAGGAGGAGGAGGAGGGAATAAAAAATTCCACTTGTTTCGTAGTTTCCATTTGAGCCACTCCTGGCAGCTAGACAAGGGCATGTTACTCTGATCCTTGGAGCTTTGTCCTGAATTGTTCCAACCCCGAACTTTTTGCTCTACAGATTGCTCCTAGATGCTGTGCTTTTGCTTCTGAACATCGCTTCACCCAGGCCCCTCCGATGCTGCACTTAACAGCATGTCCACTGTGTTATATCACTCTTGGCATACCCACTGATATTGCCAAAAGGCCACACAATAACTTGCACCAAAGTGGCACTTCCCAAAACCACAGGTGTCCAAAGGTGAAGGTGTACAAGCATTTAATGCTTGTTCCTGTTATCACCTTTTCAGTGACTAACATTTCACAGCCTTATCTGTTGCTGGCAGGCCCCATGTTTCAGTTTTGTCAGAGCCTGGATATAGCCTGTGTGGTTTTCTGATGATCTATCTCTGTAAGATTTGTGGAATGCTAAAGATGGAGTTGTCAACACTACTTTACAGCACCTTGGTGTATGTCAGAAAATGAAAATATTTTCAGAAGTGATAGCATTCTTTAGACCCATGATGTGATTTTTTTTTAAAGACAAAGATATTTCAATTTTGAAAATTCAAGGAAAGGAAACCAGCAGCATTACCAGAAAGCAAATTGATATACCCAGTGTTTATTGCTCTTATGAACTAATTAGAAAAGAGTAGAAAATAAAAATAATTATGTTTAAAGGGTAGGTTAGTTTTGTAGTTCTCCTTAACTAAAAAAGCATCCTGAATATGATGAGTCTATTTAAATTCTCACCTACTATAGAGAATACACCATTCTGAAAAGAAATAGGAATTATCCAGATCACTTACAAGATTAACAACAGAAAGATGTAAACAGTAACACATTGAAATAATGTAAATGGTAACCTCTGGTTTCTGTAATTTGCTTTTGAAGTTAGATGATAGAATTTATAATGCTGGGGTTGTTTTTTTTTATGTGTCATCTAGTCACTTGCGACTCCAAGACCCTATGCCAGGGGCTCTTAACCCTGCTCTCTCTTGTGCCAAACTTATTTTCTCTGACACACCTACCCCTACCACCTCAGTTACTGTATCAACCCAACTCATTGAGGGTCTTCCTCTCTTGAGCTGTTCCTCCACCATCCAAAGCATGATGTCCCTCTCCAAGGACTAGTACCACTTTTCAACACGCTCAAAATATGTCAGACGAAGCTTTATAATCCTTGCCTACAAAGAGCAGCTTGGTTTTACCCTCTTTAGGTTGAACCTCTATATTCTCCTTGCAGTCCACGGTGTATTCCATACTCTTCTCCAGAACCACAGCTCAAAGTCTTCAATTCTCCTTCTATTATCCCTGACTTTTGTACAGCTTTCGAACACATATCAACTAATTGCAAAGACTATGGCCTTAATAAAGCGTGCTTTAGTCTCCAGAATGACATCATTGCTCTTCAATACTCTTGGAGAGAGGATCATGACCATAGACTTTCCTTTTGTCTTTTGATTTCCTGGCTGCTGATACCAAGAATATTGATTGTGGAGCCAAGCAAACTAAAGCTGTTAACAATCTAAATTTGTTCATATCCCAAAGAAAGTTGACCCAACAGAGTGTGGAAACTATAGAACAATATCATTGATTCCGCATGTAAGCAAGATTCTACTGAAGATTATCCAAAAACAACTGGAACAGCACATCAGCAGAAAATTGCCAGAAGTCCAGGCTGGATTTAGAAGGGGTCATGGTAGTAGGGATATTGTAGCTGATGTTAGATGGATCGTAGCTGAAAGCAGGGAATACCAGAGGAATGCATATCTGTGTTTCATTGACTATGCAAAGATGTTTGACTGTGTGGATCATAACAAACTGTGGGCGACTCTGAGAAAAATGGGAATCCCAGAACACTTGATCGTTCTAATGTGAAACCTATACTTGGACCAGGAGGCAGTCATCAGAACAGAGCAAGGGAACACTGCATGGTTCAAAATTGGGAAGGGCATACGCCAGGGATGCATCCTATCTCCATACCTTTGCAACCTGTATGCAGAACAGATTATCTGGGAAACTGGGCTCTATGAGGAGAAATATGGGGTCAAGATTGGTGGAAGATCTATCAACAATTTGAGTTATGCAGATGACACAACCCTGCTTGCTGAAAGTGAGGAGGACCTGAAGAACTTTCTGCAGAGGGTCAAGGACTGCAGCCTCCAATATGGACTGAGGCTCAATGTCAAGAAGACAAAGATTCTCACCACTGGGCCAATTGGCAGCATCAAGATGGATGGTGAAGAGACAGATTCTTCACAGCTTTAGTTTGCTTGGCTCCACAGTCAACACTCTAGGTACCAGTAGCCAGGAAATTAAAAGGTGCATTGCCATGGGAAAGTCTGCTGTTAGGGACCTCTCCAAAGTACTGAAGAGCAATGGTGTCTCTCTGGAGACTAAGGTGCATCTGATAGAGGCCATGGTCTTTGCAATCACTTGTTATACATCGGAGCGTTGGACAATGACTAAGGAGGATAGAAGAATTGATGCCTTTGAGCTGTGGTGCTGGGGAAGAGTATTGAATGTACCATGAACTGCTGGGAAAACAAACAGATTCATCCTGGAGGCAAGGATTCTGAGGCTCCGTCTAACATACTTTGGACATGTTGTAAGGAGGAACTAATCCTTGGAGAAGGATATCATGCTTGGGAGGGTGGAGGGACAGCACAGGAGGGGAAAGCCCTCTATGAGGTGGATTGATTCAGTGACTGGGGTAATCAGGATGGGAGTGTCAGAGACAGTGCTATTGGCATAGAACAGAGCAGAGTTTAAGGCTGTTGTACATAGGGTCGCTATGGGTCGCAAGTGACTCAACGGCACATAACAACAACAACAACATATCATAATGCTGCCAATCATCCCAGTGGTGAGAATCTTAATTTTCTTGATGTTGAGTTTCAATCCATATTGAAGGCTGCAGTCCTTGACTTTCTGCAGCAAGCGCTTCAGGTTTTCCCGAGTTTCAGTAAGCAAGGAACAAGCCTAACCCAGCTTATTCGTGAATCTTCCTCCGATCCTGATGCCACATTTCTCCTCATAGAGCTCCACCTCCTAGATAATTTGTTCTGCATATCGATTGAAAATGTATGGAGATAGGACACATGGCTGGCATACAACCTTCCCAATTTTGAACCATGCAATGTTTCCTTGCTCTGTTCTGATGATTGCCTCTTGGTCCAACAATAGATTGCACTTAAGCATAATCAAGTGTTTGCTTATTCCCACTTTTCTCAAAGTTAGCCACAGTTTGTTGTGATCCACACAGTCAAATACCTTTGCATGTTGTTGTTGTTGTTGTTATGTGCCGTCGAGTCACTTGCAACTCATATAGACCCTATGTGCAACAGCCCTAAACTTTGCTCTCTCTGTGCCAGTCACACTATCTCCGATACACCCATCCCAATTACCCCAGTCACTGAATCTGTCCACCTCATAGAGGTCATCTCTGTTTTCAACCAAGATTCATCTAACATTAGCTATAAAATCCCTAGTATCACAGGCTCTTCTAAACCCAGTCTACATATCTGGCAGTTCTCTGTTGAATTTACAAAAACTATAAAAGATAACTGTAAGCCTTAAAATGTTGGTAATACTTGTTAATATATGGATTTGTAGAAATATTTGTTGACAATCATACTCTATCTCTTATTGTATTTTCATGCATAAATACAAAGAAATGTTGTTTTTCCTGTTATGTGTCATCAAGTCACCTATGACTATAGTAACCCTTTGTACAACAGCTCTGGTGTAGTCTATACTTTTCTCCAGCACCACAGCTCAAAGGCATAAACTCTTTTTCTATCATCCTTAGTCATTATTCAGCTCCCTGAGGCATAGAAAGCAATTGTGAAGATCCTAGCCTAGGTCAAGTGTACCTTAGTTTTTATACTGATATCATTGCTTTTCAGTACTCTAGAGAGGTCCCTGACAGAGATTTTCCCAATGAAATTCACCTTTTGATTTCCTGGATGCTGGGACAAAAAGTGTCAATTGTGGAGCCAAGCAAACTCAAGCTGTCAACAATCTCAATCCATTCTCCATCTATCATGATGCTGCCAATCAGCCCGGTGATGAGATTCTTTGTTTTCTTGTTATTGAGGTTCAATCTATTTTGAAGGCTGCAGTCATTGACCTTCTGCAGTAAATGCTTCCTAGCCTCCTCTGTTTCACCAAGCAAGGTTGTATCATCTGCATAATACAGGTTGTTGTTGATGAGTCCTCCTTACAGAACTCAACACTTTTCCCCACTGATGTAAACAATCTGATATCTGTGTAGCCCATCAGGTGAGGTCCATGTGTATACTCATTGTTTATGTTTCTTATAAAAGGTATTTGCAATGAATAAATCATTGATTGTACAAAATTCTATCATTCTGTCTCTACGCTCATTTCTGTCACCAAGTCTGTTTCCTGACTACTGATTCTTCTTCCTTGTTCCCAACTTTTGCATTCCAGTCACTCACTATTACTAATGTATCTTGATTGCATTTTTGATCAATTTCTGATTGCAACAGTTCGTAGATGTCATCTATTTCCTCCCCTTCAGCTCTGGCTGTTTATACACAAAATTTGAATGGTAGTGGTATTAGCAAGTCTTCCTTGTTTGTGTATGGATATTATACTGTCTCTCACAGTATTGTATTTCAAGATGGATCCAGAAATGTTCTTTTTTAACTAAGAGCACAATCCCGTCTTTTCGCACCTTTTCATTTCTAGCACAGTAGATAATATGATTATCTGAGTCAAAATGTCCCATGCCAATTTCTTCCATTTCACTGGTGCCTAGTATGTCAATATTTATGTGTTTCTTTTCTTCCTTATTAATGTCCAATTTTTCTACATTCATACTTCTGTTTGCAACTATTCCTTTTCTTTTGTGATTCTCAATACGAAGGCTCAGCTTCTGGTGCCAGATCTCCTAGTCTAATCTAAGTGTACTCTGGTATAGATAGGGTTTTCTAAGGCCGGTTGTTATGGAAGTGGTTCTCCTTTGTCTTCATTTGAGTGTTCAGCTTTAGAGCAATATTTAGCAGAGAAGAATTTTGCCCAAAAGAATTGATGAGTGTATACAGAACAGATCAGGTGTTGGTCTGACAGGTCTACCTCTTTGGTGCGTGTGCTGTGTTCCCACTCTTACCCCAGCCAGCTAGCATCCAGCTCAATTCTCTCTCCTTGCCCCTCCAGCATCTCCCATCCCATACACCAGCTATATCTGGTTTGATGCCTCAGGCCTCCCAATTCCTGTGTCCTCCATTCCTCTCAACTCCCCTGTGGTATTTTTGCTCCTGGCTCAGGCACAGGTGTGTCAGTTTTCACATGGCAGGGCAGTGTCTACTTGGAGGAGTGGTTTACCAATATTGCAAGATGGTCAACATATTTTCCCTTGAGTGTTTCAGCATATCCTGCCTGTGATAAAGTGTGTGTGTGTAGATATAGATATAAATAGAGATATACAGATATATAGATATATCTATTGTCTATCTATCTATTTATAGATAGCATTAACTGAATGTTGATAAAAAGTGAGCGTTAAATTATCAACTATAAGCCAAACAAACAAGCTCTGTCTTTTGTTACTTAGAGGAATAATCAGATCATCCATCATAGATATATCTGCCCTTTATATAGTATTTAAAGAATATTACCATGAACCTGCCTACATGCCTAGTCTGAATGAAACTAGTCCAGGTCATCAACCTTTCTAGTTCCCTACTGTACAAAATACCAGTCCCATCACATGGAACGAAGGTATCAGACTCATATTTCTATTTTTAGCTCATATACACTTCCGAAATAGCTTGCCTTCCTTCCCTTTGAATCTGGAGGAAGAAAGTCACACAAGCGTTCAAGACTTTCATTCATGAGATGCCTATGACTCGATAGCACTTAACAACAACAACAACAACATACTGTGATTAATATATATACCTAGCAGTGATTATTGATCACAAAGCAAAGGCTCAACATAATTATTTCTTCTAAAACACCAATCTCAGGGAGAAACATTACTCTAATTTTGTGTATATACTAACTTCACATACCAAAAATCTAAGCTAGTTCTCTCTAAATAGTTCAAAACCAAATTAAATATCATATAGTACTGGTGGTATGGGGAGGAAAGAGAAGCTGATCACTTTGAGAAGGTGTCACTTCGAGGTTGTCCCTTGCTTTCAAGAAGATGTGCTTGCCCAGCTGAGAGACATCCTATTTCTCCTTGTTTTCACAGACTGATTTTCAAAGTTAGTTTTCAATGCATTCCACATGTGTTTATCTTGTGCCAAGCTGTGTAGGCCTGGTGCAAGGCCAGTCTTTGCTCTATTATTTTTAGTCTTTTTTGATGCACAAAATTTAATCACTTGCTTTTATTAGTAGATGCTTTACTAGTGTAATGTTAATGATATTAATGATAAATATGTGTAGTTAAGCACCATTTATAAACAAAAATTTGCAGCTATAATTCTAGTTTTAAAATTCAAAGTAATTTCTATTGCTCTCCTAAACTCTTAAGCTTTGCGATAATTTGATTGCTGTTATATGAAGTCCAGTTGTCTGTGACTCCTAGCGACCCTATGTACAACACCCTAAACCTTGCTCTATCCTGTGTCAATCTTACTGTTTCCTACACACCTATCCCCATTTCCCCAATGTCAGAATCAATTACCTCATGGAGGGTCTTCCTCTCCTGGGCTGTACCTTCACCCTCCCAAGCATGATGTCTCTCTTCAAGGACTGATCTTGTCTTGCAACATGTCGAAAGTATGTCAGACGAGGCTTCAGAATCTTTGCCTCCAAGGAGCAGCCTGGCTTCACTCTTTCCAGGACAAACTGGTTTGTTCTCCTAGCAGTCCAGGCTATATTCAATACTCTTCTCCAGAACCAAAGCTCAAAGGCATCAACTCTCCTTCTATCATCCCTAGTCATTGTCCAGCTCTCTGGTGCATAACAAGTAATTGCAAAGACCATGGCTTGTATCCGGGCCACCTTAGTTTCCAGACTGATATTGTTGTTCCTCAGTTCCTTGGAGAGTTCTCTGACAGCAGAGTTTCCTAATGCGATTCATCTTTTCATTTCCTGGCTGCAGGTACCAAGAGTGTTGATTATAGAGCTAAGCAATCTAAAGATGTCAACAATCTTAATTTCTTCACCATCTATCATGATGCTGCCAATCAGCCCACTGGTGAGAATCTTTGTTTCTTGATATTGAGCTTCAATCCATATTGAAGGCTGCAGTCCTTGACCTTCTGCAGCAATCACTTCAGGTCCTCCTCAGTTTCAGCAAGCAGGGTTGTGTCATCTGCATATCACAGGTTGTTTACGACTCTTCCACCAACCCTGATGCCACACGTAGCCCATGTAGCTCAGCCTCCCAGATAATCTGTTCCACATATAGATTGAAAAGATATGGAGATAGAACACAGCCTTGAAACACACCTTTCCCAATATTGAACAATGCGGTGTTTTCTTGCTCTGTTCTAACCACTGCCTCCTGGTCCAAGTATAGGTTTCGCATAAGCACAATCAAGTGTAATTTGATTACTCTTTTTACATTTAAAAGATTTTCTGTTGACCCTGCAATACCACTACTGGGAATATACCCAGAAGAGACCGTAACTGACACCCAAGCAGATATATGCACACCCATGTTTATTGCAGCTTTG
>NW_006399861.1:6644734-6654585 GCF_000299155.1 Elephantulus edwardii
TGAGGCTCAATGTCAAGAAGACAAAGATTCTCACCACTGGGCCAATTGGCAGCATCAAGATGGATGGTGAAGAGACAGATTCTTCACAGCTTTAGTTTGCTTGGCTCCACAGTCAACACTCTAGGCACCAGTAGCCAGGAAATTAAAAGGCGCATTGCCATGGGAAAGCCTGCTGTTAGGGACCTCTCCAAAGTACTGAAGAGCAATGGTGTCTCTCTGGAGACTAAGGTGCATCTGATAGAAGCCATGGTCTTTGCAATCACTTGTTATGCATAAAAGAGTTGGACAGTGACCAAGGAGGATAGAGGGAGAATTTATGTCTTTGAACTGTGGTGCTGGAGAAGAGTATTGAGAGTACCATGGACTGCTAGGAAAACAAACAGATTCATCCTGAAAAGGGTTAAACCGGGTGGCTCCCTGGAGGCAAGGATTCTGAGGCTCCATCTAACATACTTTGGACATGTTGTAAGGAGGGAATGGTCCTTGGAGAAGGACATCATGCTTGGTAGGGTGGAGGGATAGCGCAGGCAGGGAAGGCCCTCTATGAGGTGGATTGATTCAGTGACTGAGGTAATGTGGATAGGTGTGTCAGAGACAGTGCAATTGGCATAGGACAGAGCAGAGTTTAGGGCCGTTGTCCATAGGGTTGCTATGAGTTGCAAGCACTCGACAACACAAAACAACAACAACATCACTAAAGAGAATATATTTGTGTTTTTATGTCTCATCTCTTTTTTAAAGGTTCGTGCTGATTTATTTGCAAAGTTTTAATATGTTGTTTTCACACAAGATCTTTTCCATTTCCTACACCCCCCACACACATCAAATTGTGGGACTCTATGATTAACAACCCCCTTCCCTGCCGATCATCACCTCTCTGCTTCTGCCCTCCCCCCCTTGGATCCTCATACTCTTTCTACAATAATGGTTTATACAGTATTTGACCTAACAGGATTGAGTTAATTTATTCAGCATAATTCTCTCCAGTCCCTCCCAAGTTAGATAGTGATTTACAAACTCATTCCTCCTGCATGTTGCGTATCATTCCATTGTGTGAATGTGCCGCAACTTCTCAATCTATTCGTCTGTAGTTGAATATCTGGACTGACTCCATGTTCTTGAGATGGTGAATAAAGCTGCTATATGAACTTTGATGTACAAATTTCAATTTGAACCTCAGTTCTCATTCTCTTGTGGAATATTCCAAGCAATGGAATAGCTGGATCATAGGGAATTTTTATGTTTAGCTTTTTGAGGAAGCAATATACTGCCTTCCAGAGAGGTTGTACCATTTTACAATCCCGCCAATAATGTATAAGGTTTCCTATTTTAGCCCATCCTCTCCAACATTTATTACTTGGTGTCCTTTTAAACTTTGCCACTGCTACTGGAGTGAGATGGTATCTCATTGTGGTTTTGATTTGGAGCAATTCTTCATAGGTCTGTTGGCCTTTCAGATATCTTCATCTGTGAAAATTCTTTTCATGTCTTTTGCCCATTTTGTAATTGGGTTATGAGTCTTTTTCTTGTGGTGGCCCAAGAGTATTCTATAAACTTCATTATGAGACTCTTGTCTGAGATGGTATTGAAATGTTTGTTCCCAGTCAGTAAGTTTTCTTTTCATCATATTGGAAAAAGTTTTTGGTGTGCACAGGTATTTAATCTTTAGAAGGTCCCATTCTTCAATTTTATCCTCTTCAGGTTATGCATTTCTGGTTGTACTTGGTAGTCTCTTTATAGCATAGACTAGGCCTTCAAAGCTTGATCCCAGTTTGTCTGTTTATGGTTTGGGGCTTATTCCCAGGTCTCTGGTCTACTTTCAGTTGATTTTCATGTATGGAATGAGATGTGGATCCTGTTTCAGCTTTCTGCAGGTAACAGTCCAGTTTTGCCAGCATCATTTGTTGAAAAGATTGTAATTTCTTCATTTGGTAAGTTTTATTTCCTTGTCGAATATCAGTTGACCATAGATAGTTGAGTGTATTTCAAGGTTCTCAGTTGTGTTCCACTGGTCTAGGTGCCTGCCATTGTTGTGCTGTGTTGTGTTGGTTACTACAAATGTGTAGTAGGTTTTGAAGTCAGGGAGTGCTGTGCCTCCCACCTCATTTTTGTTTCTCAGAAATGTGTTACTTATTTGGGTCTTTTGCCTCTCCAAATAAAATTTAAAATTTCCCTTTTGATTTCCTTGAAAAATGAATTTGATATTTATATTGGAATTGTGTTGAATATTTAGATTGCTTCAGGTAGTTACTTTCACAATATTAACTCTTTCTATCCAGGAACACTGGAAGCAGGAGCGGCATCCACTTCCAAAATGGCTTGCCTCCGGAAACTCTATGTACGAACAGTGCTCAGGCTGTTCGTTCATAGGGTCGCTATGAGTCGTCTACGACTCGACGGCATTAAACAAAAACAACAACATCCATGAACAAGCCACATTTTACAATTTCTTTAGTTCTTTTATTGTGTCTCACAGAAATGTTCAATAGTTTTATTTGTATAGGTCTTTTGTCTTTCTAGTTATATTTGCTCCCAAGCATCTCAATTTGTGGTTGCTATTGTAAATGGTATTGCTTTCTTAGTTTCCTTCTTTGAATTCTCTTTGTTGCTGTAGAGGAATTCTACTGATTTGGGATATTGATCTTTTATCCTGCCATTCTACTAAAATGGCCTACTAACTCTAACATTTTTTGTTGTTGTTGAGTCTTTTACATTTTCTGTGTACACTGTCATATCATCTGCATATAGCGATAGTTTAATCATCTCTTTGCCTGTCTGGATGTCTTTTATTTCCTTATATTGTTGTACTGCCCTAACAAGCACTTTCAGTGCAATACTGAATAGAAGTGGCAAAGGTGGGCATCCTTGTCTGGTCCCTGTTCACAAAGAAATTGCTTTTAGTCTTTCTCCATTGAAAATGATGTTGGCTCTTGGTTTGCATATATATTTTTTTACTATGTTGAGGAAATTACCTTCTATTTCAATTTTGCTAAGTGTTTTAATCAGGAAGGTTGTTGAATTTTGTTAAATGCCTTTTCTGCATCAATTGCTGAGATCATATGGTTCTTGTTATTTACTTTGTTAATATGGTGAATTACATTGATCGTTCTTCTTATGTTGAACCATCCTTGTATACCTGTTACTTGGTCATGGTGAATTATTTTTTTTAGTGTAATTTTGGATTCTATTGGCTAGGATTTTGTTAAGGATTTTTGCATCTATATTCATGAAAGATATTGGTCTGTAGTTTTCTTTCTTGGGAATATCTTTGCCTGTTTTTGGTATTATTAGAGTTATGCTTGCTTAATATAATGATTCTTGGAGTGTTTCTTCTTTTTCATTTTTTCAAAATAATTTAATTAGAATTAGTGATATCTTTGAATATTTGGTAGAATTTGGCTGGGAAGCCATCTGGCCCAGGACTTTTTTATGGGGAAGTCTTTTTATGACCTTTTCAATTTCTTCTTTTGTGATGGGTGTGTTCAAGTGTTCTGTGTCTGTTCTTGCCAATCTGGGTAGGGCATGAGTTTCAAGGAATTTGTACATTTCCTCTAGGCTTTTTTGATTTATCAGAGTATAGCTTTTCATAGTATTCTGATATTATCTATTTAATTTCATCTGCTTCTATTGTCATGCCACCTCTTTATCTGTGTCTTCTCTTTTTTTTCTTCTTTTGTTAAATTTGCCAGTGGTTTGTCAATTTTATTGACCCTTAAAAAAACTGCTCCTGGTCTTATTTATTATTTCAATGGTTTTTCTCTTTTCTAGCTCATTTATTTCAGCTCTTGTAATTATAATTTCTTTTCTCCTAGAAGCTGTAGGATTAGATTGTTGTTCTTGATCCTCTGAAAATGAGCAGCATCCAGAATATCATTTGCAAAATAAATTATCATCCTTATACTCTCATGTACTTACCTTAGAAAAGAAACTTTCCAAGAAAAAAAAATAGCTTTCCATATATTTCTATTTTCTTGTGTCATAATTTACATATCACATTATATTGATTTATTTTGAATGAAAATCTTAAGAGCTAATGAATTCATGTAATAGGATGATGGTCACAAATTCCACATCTCCAGGTACCAAGGCTACCTCAAAATTTAGTCCCGGTTACCACACATTCATAAATTGTTTTGACTTCTATTGATGAGTAGGTACTACCGGTGAGCAACATTCTGATAAAGAGAGAAATTATCAAGGATTTAATTTTTATTAGATCTATAATGAACACCCATGGAAACAATAGTCAACTCAAAGGACATGTTATATTGGCTATGTCTGCTGCAAATGTTCTTTTTAAAGTAACAAAGTGCAATGATGTTGATTTGAGGATTAAAGTTTATTTGATTAATGCCATGATAATTTCAATTGCATCATTTTCAGGTTTTTATTTTATGTGGATTCACAATAAACACCTATGGTAGCAGCAGTCAAGGAATTATAGGATGTGCTGCATTGGGAAAACCTGCTTCCAAGGATCTCTTTAAAGTTCGAAAGAGCAAGGATGCTAGTTTAAAACTAAGGTGCATATGATCCAAATCAATATCTTTTCAATTGCTTCCTATGCATCTAAATATTGTTCAATCAACAAAAAAGACCAAAGAAGAAGTGACGTCTTTGTGGTGTTGACAAAACAATATTAAGTGTGTCCTGGATGAAGTACACCTAGAAAGGATACTATTTTTAATCAAGAATTGTGGGACATCACACATATTTTGAAAGTGTTATTAGGAAGGGCCAGTCATGGAAAAAGAAATGATGACTGGTAGAGGATCAGCAGAAAAGAAGATGATTTTCAACAAGACGGATAGACATAGTGACAGCAATAATAGGCTCAAGCACAGCAGTAATACAGAAGGTGGTTCTGGATTGAGTAATTTTTTTTGTGCTATTGTTTATAGAGTCCCGGTAAATAGGAGCTGACGTGATGGCTCATACAAACAACAAAAACCAGTTGTTTTCTTGTTCATTTACTCAGGGGCCCAGCAAGGCTTGAAAGAAATTGTAGAATTCACCTGTCTTGATATAGTCAGAAACAACCAATCATCAAATTTCTTATTCACTCATGGATTGATTTGGAATTGATTCATATCTTATACTCCAGCTGGTTCGGGGAGGCTATAAATTAAAAAGAAGATTGTCCATCTTTCTCCCATGAAGCCCATGGCAGTTTTAACTGTCCAGAGAGTTATCACCTTAAGGTTATCAGGGAAATTCCCTGAGGACAACACTACTATAGGTCCCTATCAACAAATTTAAAAGCAAAGAATAAATAGGATGACTGTGTTGATTCCCCACTCCCACCCGCAATTATCTGGGAAAAAACCCCTACAGCATAAGAATAGTTAGTAAGACTAGAAAACAGGAGAAATGCAATGATATAAAATGAAGAGCTGGATTGTGGTACCTGTATAGAAAGTGTGGGTAAAGAGGAAAGTAGAGGAGATTCTGGCCGTTTCCAGGAGAGCTATTAACATGAACTAAGGCAAGGAGGAAGCGATTGAAGTAGTTGCCCTCTCCTTTATTGTTTGCCTTTCTCAGTCTTGCTTGCTTGTTCCGGTTTCTCATTCTGACATGCAAACTCTGAAACAGAGTTTGAAGCAGTCAACCTTCAGATTTCTTTTTACCTCTACTTCATATGTTCATATCCTAAGTGATTCCATTCAGTTCCACTAATTTAAACACCACTTATATAGGGACAACTCCTCAATTTTTATCTCCAACCCTAACCACTCCTCTGAACACCACACTTGATTTATCAATTTCTTATTGAACATCTGTTTTTTTTACATATATACTTGTTGTTATGTGTTTTCCAGTCAGAAGTAGCTCATAGCTAACCCTCCAGTGGGCTTTTAGAGACTATAAATCACATAAAGGAGATTGTACATCTTTTTTTCCATGGAGGAACTGATGGATCTGAACTGTATTCCTTTGAATTGGCAGCATAATTTCTTATTATTAAGGAACCAGAGTGAACTTTCTGTATTGGGAATATCTAGTAGCATCTTAAAATTATACAAAATATAACAATGAATGCTCATGAAAGTATAGAAAGATTGGCACTGTTGTATGTTACTAATAGGACTTTAAAATGATGCAATCACTATGAAAATGGTTCTCTTTAAAGTTCTTAAAAAGTAAGTCTTTAAAAGTTGGAAATACAAATGTCATTTGATCCAGCAATCCCAGTACTAGTTATATATCCTAAAGAAATGATGAGAAATATGCACACCCATGTTCATTGTAGCATTATTCACAATAGAAAGAAATGGTAATAGCTTCATGCACATCAGAGGATAAACAGATGAGTAAACTGTGGCACACAATGGGAATTCAATCCAATACTAAATAATAATGAAGAGTTGAGGACCACTTCTGAATATGAATGGACCTTGAAGACATTATGCTAATGTAACAAATCAATCACAATAAGATAAATATTGCAGAAGTACACTGTTACCAAAAAGTAAGGAATGGTTTATACATAGAAAGAAACATTTTTTGATAGTTACCAGAAATAGGAGAAGAGGAGAGAGAAAAAAATCACTGACTCATTAAGAAACATGGATATCGTAGAAATTACACAGGACCCAGCTATTCCACTATTTGGAATATACCTTGAGAATAGGAGAACTGAGGCACAAACTGAGACTTGTATACCAATGTTCAGAGCAGCATTATTCACCCTCACAAGAATATGGAAACAACCCAAATGTCGAACCACAAACGAATGGATTGAGAAATTACGGTACATTCACACAATAGAATACTATGCAGCATGCAGGAATAATAACTGTAAATTATTACCTAACTTGGGAGGAACTAGAAAGCATTATGCTGCATGAACTAACTCAGTCCCACAGGATAAATATTGTATAGACTGTTATAGTAGAGTGAGTATAAGGATCCAGGAGGGGTGGGAGAGGCTGGAAGCAGAGGGAAGTGGATGTACAGAGGGTTGTACAATTTGATGGGTGAGGGGGTCAGGGAAATTGAAAGGATTTGCTCAAATTTGTATTAGAATTCTGTAAATGAACTAATGGGGAGGGGAAGAAACATGTATATTGAAGAGGATTTGAACTCTCATGAACTGTTGGTGGGATTATAAAATAGTACAATTACTCTAGAAGGCAGTAAAAACCTGATTCCCTATGACTCAGCTATATTATTGCTAAAAATATACCTCAGGGAAAAGAGAACTGAAAGACAAATAGAGACTTGTACACTGGTGTTCATGGCAACATTATTCACAAAAGCAAGAACATGGAAACAGCCCAAATGTCCATGAACAAATGAGAAATGGTGATACATTCACATGATGGAACACTGAGGCACTCATGAGCAATAATTTTGAAAAATACTGTATGAGCGAAGCTAGAAAGCATTATATTGAGTGAACTAGAATAAGCACATAATAAAAAATACTGGGTAAGGCTTTAATTGTAAAAATAGAAGACTAACCAGTAAGATATGTTGGGATATCCCAAGAGGAAAGGCGGGGGTGAGGATAGGGGGGGGTGGAAATCACAGAGTCACAAAGTTTGATGGGTGGAGGAAGGGGGCAAACAAACACAAAACTAAGTACAAGTGAGGGGAAAGATAATAACAAAAAAAGAAGCTATTAAGACAATACTGTTAAGGAAAAAGAAGACACAGAGAAGTGCACAAGAGGTACATTTTACTGTATATAAACCCTGGAGGACTAATGGCATGAAGCTATGCTGCAATCCCAAAGGCATTCAGTTCAAGGCCACCAGCTGCTCTACAGGAGGATGGGCAATTTCTTCCAGTGTGAATAACTATCTCTGAAAACCCACTGGAGTGTCCACTACAGGTCAGTTCCAACTCTATGGTACACATCATCAATAACATACATATGTTTATATGTACATTTATTGTATATATACAATGTGGTATTGTCTGTAATGTTCTTGTTGTTGTTAGGTGTCGTTGAGTTGACTATAACTAAGCAACTACGAACAACAGATCTGAACCTCATCCTATCGGGGCCATCCTCGTGATCTGTGCCTTGGTCAAGCCTGTTAAGGTACCAACTGTGTCAGTCAATTCAGCTTGTTGATGATCTTCCTTTCTTCGACAGATTTTTTTTATTTTCCCAGAATTATGTCTCTCTCCCAGGACTATTGTCACCTTGAAAATATGCCCTGAGTAAGTGTGAAAAAAATTTTACCGTCTTGGGCTATAAGGAAAAATCTGCACTTCTTTCAAGACATTTGTTCAGTCTATTGGCAGTCCATGGATATTCAGTACTCTTTGCTAACACCACAATTCAAAGCATCAATTCTTCTGTTATATTTACTCACTGTCCAACTTTCAGATGCATAGGAAATAATTGAAAAGGCCATGACTTCGATCAGAAAGAGCTTGCAATTTACATAGGCATCCTTGCTTGTTTAGATCTTTGGAGAGGTCCTTGACAGTAGATTTTTCCAATGTGACACGCTCTTGATTTCTTGAGTGCTGCCACCTGAGTGTTAATTGTGGCTCAGAGTAAAATGAAATTGTTGTCAACATCAATCTTTTCTCAATCTATGATAATGTTGCCTACTGGTCAAGTGGTGAGGATTTTTGTCTTCCTGGTGTTGAGATGTAACCCATACAGAAGGCTCTAGGCTTTGATCTTTTGCAACAAGTGTTTCAAATTTTCTTCATTTTCAGCAACCAAGATTACTTCATTGGCATAATGCAGGTTGTTGATGATTCTTCTTCCAATCCTAATGTTACATTCTTCTTCATGTATGTAAAATATATCAGTTTCTCAAGTGATTTGCTTATTACATAGATTAAATAAATATAGGTAAATGATATAACCTTGACTCAGATCTTTCCTGATTTTAAACTATGCAATGATCCCTTGTTCTATTCAGACAACTGCTTCTTGGTCTACGTATGGGTTTTACACAATTAAGTGTTCTGGAATTCTCATTCTACTGAATGTTAGCCATAATTTTTTATGATCTTCACAGTCAAGTGCCTTTGCATAATGAATAAAATACAAGTAAACGTTTTCCTAATATTCTCTGGTTTCCACCAAAATTCACCTGACTTCAGCAGTGATGCCCTTTGAGCCATGACCTCATCAGAACACGGGTTGAGTTTCTAGCAGTTCCCTGTTCATTTACTGTTACTCCCATTTCTTAATCATCTTCAGCAAGATTTTACATACATGTGCTATTAATACTATTATCTGATAATTTCAACATCATGATTGAACAGTTTTTTTTTAATGAAAGCAAATATGAATCTCTTCCAGGCAATTGACAAAGTAACTGTCTTCCTTATTGCTTGACAGAGACTAGTGACTATTTCCAGAGTTGCATTCGTTTCTTGAAGCATCTCAGTTGGCATTCCTCTAGTTTCTAGGACCTAGTTGTTTTTTTTTTTCTAGGACCTAGTTTTTTGTTTTTGTTTTGCTAATGTCTTTAGAGAGGAAGACCTAGGAAGCCCAAGTAGCAAGAAGCTGCACTACAATCCCAGAGGTACACTGTTAGATTCCACCAGATGCTTTGCTGTAGAAGGAGGGGCAATCTCCTTCAGTACCAGTCAGATCTGATTTGATGGTACACACACACACACACCACCACCAAATACTCACATGCAAATTCAAGCTGAAGCTGAGAAAAATTAAACCAAATCCAAGGCAACCAAAATATGACTTGGAGTCTACCCCACCTGAATTTCAGAACCATCTCAGGAACAGCTTTGAGGCTTTGAACACGAATGAGCGAGGCCAGATGAGTTGTGGGATGATATCAAAGGTATCATCCAGGAAGAGTGCAAATGGTCATTGAAAAGACAGAAGAGGAAGAAAAGACCAAAATGGATGT
>NW_006399861.1:6662919-6663920 GCF_000299155.1 Elephantulus edwardii
GGAAGGCCCTCTATGAGGTGGATTGATTCAGTGACTGGATAATTGGGATGGGAGTGTCAGAGACAGTGCGATTGCCACAGGACAGAGTGGAGTTTAGGGCTGTTGTACATATGGTCGCTATGATTCGCAAGCGACTCAATGGCACATAACAACAACAACAACAATGTCTTTAGTGCAGCTTGGATTTCTTCAAATGTTAAGAACAATATAATTACTATCACATGCAAGCAAGATTCTGATGAAAATTATCCAAAAATTACTGGGACAGCACATCAACAGAAAACTACCAGCTGTACATGCTGGATTTAGAAGAGACCATGACACTAGGGAGTTCTCAGAAACAAGAAAGAACATTCCTGAATATAAAAGTTAAGATAATTTTCAGGCTTGCTGGAATAGAATACAGAAGTGGCATGTGACCAACAAAGCAGAAAGGTAGAAATAAAGAGCAGATCATGTTAGCCCTCAGAGGCATCTTAAAGATTTTTAAGATTAATCAAATACTGTGCGAAGTCAGTAATATGCTCTGTTCGAGGGATGTTTTTTTCAGATTGATTTTCAAAGGATAAGCAAAGCTCTTTGTTGGATACAAAAGGAACCAACAATACTGTCTATTGTCTTCTAAAGGAAGAATCCTTGTAGTAACTCATTTTATGTTCTAGAAAGAATCCTTATAATAAGTCATTCTGTTTCATGTTTATGATTCTACTCCTGCCTTATGAATCCTGATTCTCCACTTCCCCTACCATTGTCCACTGTCCATGCCATTATCCACACTGGAAGGTAAGGAGAAAAAACTGCCTGTCCCCTGTGGTTAGAATCTACCAGTGAAGCTATGTGGAAGAAAACTAGACAGTCTCCTCCAACTGTGATGGACAGCCTAAGAAACGTGATGGATGTCTTTTCTTAATACTTCCGGGATCATTTAACATTCTGCCGAAAGCACCCTTGATTATAGCAACTCGAGGTTTGAATTTGTTCTTCAGTTCCTTGAGCTTAAG
>NW_006399861.1:6665464-6666608 GCF_000299155.1 Elephantulus edwardii
AATGAACTGGGGATGAGGGTGGAGAAAACAGTGCAACAATGAATGAATGAAAACCCAAAATCTCTGTAAATGTTCATTAAAACTAATAAAATTTAATTTAAAAAAAAAAGATTTTCTGGTGGCACAGCATGTTGTTTGTTAGACTGGTAACCAAAAGACTGGCAGTTCGAGTCCATCAGCCATTCCCGTGGCAGAAAGATGCACCATTTCCTCCTGTAATGATTAACAGCTGTGGAAACTTGTTGGTGGGTTGCTTTGAGTCAGAACTCACTTGACAATAATGGACTTTTATTTAAGGTTTAAATGTAATTAAATTTAAATCTCCTAAGTAGCAAAAAATAAGGCCCCAGGAATAGATGGTATACCAATTGACATATTTCAGCTAACAGATGCTGCCCTAGAGGTGCTCACCAAGAAATCTGGAGAACAACCACTTGGCCAACTGACTGGAAGAGATCTATATTTGTTCCCATCCCAAAGAAGGGTGATCCAACAGAGTGTGAAAACTATAGAACAATATCATTGATTTCACATGCAAGCAAGATTCTACTGAAGATTATCCAAAAACAACACAGCACATCAGCAGAGAACTGCCAGAAGTCCAGGCTGAGTTTAGAATGGGTCATGGTACAAGGGATATTGTAGCTAATGTTAGATGGATCGTAGCTGAAAGCAGAGAATACCAGAGGAATGCATATCTGTGTTTCATTGACTACGCAAAGATGTTTGACTGTGTGGATCATAACAAACTGTGGCTGACTCTGAGAAGAATGGGAATCCCAGAACGCTTGATCGTTCTAAAGTGAAACCTATACTTGGACCACAAGGAAGTCATCAGAACAGAGCAAGGGAACACTGCATGGTTCAAAATTGGGAAGGGCGTACGCCAGGGGTGCGTCCTATCTCCATACCCTTCCAACCTGTATGCAGAACAGATTATCTGGGAGACTGGGTTCTATGAGGAGAAATATGGGGTCAAGATTGGTGGAAGATCTATCAACAATCTGCGTTATGCAGATGACACAACCCTGCTTGCTAAAAGTGAGGAGGACCTGAAGAACTTTCTGCAGAGGGTCAAGGACTGCAGCCTCCAATATGGATTGAGGCTCAATGTCAAGAAGACAAAGATTCTCACCACTGGGCC
>NW_006399861.1:6667436-6668679 GCF_000299155.1 Elephantulus edwardii
GAAGAAAAAATTCAAACCTTGAGTTGCTATAATCAAGGATGCTTTCGCAGAATGTTAAATGATCCAGGAAATATTAAAAGAAGATGGAGATCCAAGATGGCGGTGTAGGCAGAGACAGCATGGTGAGCTGCGGGAGCAGCGAACCACTTAAAGCAGGGTCATTATGGCCTTCCACAGAGTTCGGCTTATTGATAATTGAGCACTGAAACAGTTGATGACTGGCCCTCAGTGAAGATCAAGGCTCAACAACAGGAATTCAAGGATTCCCAGGGAGAAATGGGTGAGTTTCATGGCTTCCAACCCCCTCTGCAGAGCCCTCGCCACACTGCACAGCCACTGCAGCTCTATGAGGCTTCCATAGCCGGAACGAATGGATTCCCTCACCAAGGATGGATGCTGGGCACAGCCCGCCTCAAGACTGGTACAGTGAAGCCACCACACTGCTGTAAGTTGGTCTGGAGAGAATTCTTGGAGTCATGATGGTGGCAGTGGGGGAAGCGGGTGCCCGCCAGCCGCCCGAACAAGAGGGGCCATACACCAGCCGAGCACCTGTGTGGCAGGGTGGGGGGGCACGCCCCCAAAGACCGCCCACACATGGGGGGCTGTGCACCTCCCGCAGGCCTCCTGTGCTGGTGGGGGGCGCGTGCTCCACTGCCCACCTGCATAGGAGGTGGGGGACGGAATGCATGACCGCCATCTGCAGGTTTGGGTCTCCTTGGACAAGCCAAAGAAGACGATTACCTATGCATTGGACAGGCCAAAGAAGAAGATTACCTATGCAATGGACAGGCCAAAGAAGACAATTACCTATGCATTGGACAGGCCAAAGAAGAAGATTACCTGTGCATTGGCCAGGCCAAAGAAGATGATTACCTATGTATTGCATTGGACAGGCCAAAGAAGATGATTACCTATGCAATGGATTGCTGAAAGCCACTGTGAGTTTGATGACCTTAACAGTGGCAGCATGCACAAGAGGACTGACATCCTAAATGCAGCACATATTTTGTTCTGTTGAATGCTTCTGCCAATAGATGGTTAGACCTGGGGGGAGTCTGTTCACAATTCTCAGGTTCCCTTTGTTGTTGTTGTTGTTAGGTGCCGTCGAGTTGTTTCTGACTCATAGCGACCCTATGCACAACAGCCCTAAACGTGCTCTATCCTGTGCCAACTGCACCACCTCTGACACACCCATACCGATTACCCCAGTCACCGAATCAATCCATCTCATAGAGGGTCTTCC
>NW_006399861.1:6674935-6693520 GCF_000299155.1 Elephantulus edwardii
GCCTTTTGAAATCTTCTATTCAACTCTTTAGTATCTTGAATTCTTCCTTGTGCTTTGGCTTCTCTGAGCTCCAGTGCAATTTTCAGAGTCTCTTCTGACATCCATTTTGGTCTTCACTTCCTCTTCTGTCTTTGCAATGACCGTTTGCTCTCTTCCTGGATGATACCCTAGATATCCTCTCACAACTCATCTGGTCTTCGCTCATTAGTGTTCAAGGCCTCACACCTGTTCCTGAGATGGTTCTGAAATTCAGGTGGGATAGACGCCAAGTCATATTTTGGTTGCCTTGGATTTGGTTTAATTTTCCTCAACTTTGGCTTGAACTTGCATATGAGTAGTTGGTGGTCTGTTCCACAATCATGTCCTGGCCTAGTTTTCATAGCTGATTTTGAGCTTTTCCAGTGATTCTTTCCATAGGTGTAATCGATATGATTTCTATGCATACCATCAGGTGAAATTCAAGTATATAACCTGTGTTTATGTCTCTTAAAAAATGTATTTGCTATGAACTGCATATTAGTGAAGAATATTAAATAAATCATGGACTGATTAAAAAAATGAATTCGATTTCTAGCAAGTACAGACTGAGTTCTCAATAGAAGTAAATCTCTGAGATTTTGCCTCATATATTTTGGACATGTTATTAGGAAAGTCCAATCCTTGAATATCATGCCAGGAAAAGTAGAGTCAGGGAAAGAGAGGAAGACCCTCAATATAAGGGATTAACACAATAACTACAATAGTGTGCTTATGTGCATTGAAGATTGTAAGGATGGCACAAGTGCAGGAAGAGCTTCATTCTGTTATATACGTGGACCACTGTGCTTCAGAGTCTGCTCCACAGCACCTCACAACAACAACAACAACAACAACAACAACAACAATATAATCTAAAAAGGCCTCTTGGAAATGTGAAAAAGCAAAGATGTCATTTTGAGATCATGTAGAAAAGTTAGCATGGACTAGTAGGACAATTCATAAGAGAGACAAAGAAACTAAGGCAACTAAAGTGTAAGTAAGCACCTATCCTACACCCTACAGCTCTAGAGAGCCAGGTCACCTGGTGAAGAACTCGTTCTCAAAGGATTAACACTAATCTTAACTTAGAAGTAATAATTTCAAACCCTAAACCAGAAAGCTGGAGAGTAAATTTAAGAGTTCTGCAACTTTGGGCAGTAGAAGCTTAGAGAAGATGCAGAAATAATCTGTGAAACTTAACTAAACTATGGTTAGTTCATTTATAATCCATTTTGCTTATAGCCTATTTACTACAGGCAAAAGTCACAATGTCTCAAATGTTTGATCTGCTGGACCACTCCATGATTTCTCACATCACCTTTTCCTCCAGTGTTCAGCTCCTCCACTCCTCTTTGTCTCTTCAGTTCTGTGGTTTGACGGAAGTTTTCACTGAAACTCAAATCCTTCAGGAAAGTGACTTCCATGACTGTGAGTGATACAGCCCAGTGTTACAGTGACTAGTGACCAATAATTGGCCAGAATCCGGTAGACTGTCAGTTGTAGTACAGCTGGATATTGTGTTTCAGGAGAGCAGGCTTCCCAAAAAAGAGCAAATGTTGAGTTTTCATGAGCTTATATAGACCTCTCATTCAAGAGGCTGAACTTTATAAGGCGTAATGTGGCATCACTAGTAGAAGAATACTCATCAATAACCTGTGTTATGCAGATTACAGAAACCTTGCTTGCCAAAACTGAGGAGGACCTCAAAAATTTGCTGTAGAAGGTCAAAGACTGTATCCTTCTATATGGATTGAAGTTCAACATCAAGAAAACAGAAATTTTCACCACTGGGCCAATTGGCAACACCATGATAGACGGAGAAGAGATTGAGGTTGTTAACATTTTTAACTTGCTTCGTTCCAAGATAAAAATTCTTGTCACCAACAGTCAGGAAATCAAAAGATGAATTGCACTGGAAAAATCTACTGTCAAGGAACTCTCCAGAGTACTGAGAAGCAACAATGTCAGTCTAGAGAATAAGATGCACCTGATTCAGTCCATGGTCTTCACAATTCCTAGCTATGCATCGGAGAGTTGGACAATTACTAAGGATGATAAAGAAAATTGATGCCTACGACTTGTGGTGCTGGAGAAGAGAACTGAGCATATCCTGGATGGCTAAGAAAATAAACAGGTCTATTCTAGTGAGGGTAAAGTCAGGTTGCTCCTTGAAGGCGAGGATTTTGAAGATCTGGCTCAAGTACTTTAGGCATGTTGCTAGGAGGGACCAGTCCTTGGAGAAGAACATGATTTTTTGGAAGGGTGGAGGGACAATTCAGGAGAGGAAGACCTGGAATGAGAGGACTTTACACAGTACTTGGGGTAATGAGGCATCTCATTATCTGGGTTGGAGACAGTGAGATTGACTCTGGATAGGGTAGGGTTCAGAGATGTTGTGCATCACTATGAGTTGCAGGTGACTCAATAGTAAGTTGTTGTTGTTATGTACCGTCGATTTTATTGTGACTAATAGTGACCCTATGTACAAAAGCTCTTAAACCTGATCTATCCTGGCCAACTTTATTGTCTCCTTAACACCTGCCCTCATTACCCCAGTCACTGTATCAATCCATCTCATCAATGGTCTGCCTCTCTTTCTCTGTCCCTCCACCCTTCCAAGCATGATGTCCCTCTCCAAAGACCAGTCCTTCCTTGCAATATGACCAAAATATGTCAGACAAAGCTTTAGAATCCTTATCACCAAGGAGCATGCTGCCTTCACCCTCTCTAGGATGAACCTGTTTGTTTTCCTGGCAGTCCATTCAAAACTCTCCTTCAGCACCACAGCTCAAAGGCATCAATTCTCTTTATATCATCCTTAGTAATTGTCCAGCTCTCTGATGCATAGCAAGCAATTGTGAAGACTATGGCCTGGATCAGGCACATCTTAATCTCCAGACTAAGATGTTGTTGCTCTTCAGTACTCTGGAGAGGTCCCTGATTGACAACTTTCCCAATGAAATTTGTCTCTTGATTTCCTGGCTGCTGGTACCAAGAATGTTGATTGTGGAATAGTAAATAACAACAATAGTAGGGTGGGGCTTGTATCCTGCCCTAATTCTATCCCCTTAACACAATAAGTACTTCATCACAAAATAAAAAATTAATGGCCTGTTGTTGTTGTTGTTGTTGTTGTTGTGTATCCCTGAGTCATAGCTGACACTCTAATAGGGTTTCAGAGGCAGTTAATAGCACAGAAGGAAATTGCCCATCTTTCTCCTGTGGAGCAACTGGTGGACTTGAACCATGTGCCTTGGGCATTGTAGCACAGCTTCTTGCCATTATCAATGGCTAGGAAAGCCATTTTCAACAATAAATCACAGAGAGGAAGACACATCTCTAGACTCAAAGGAAACATTTCCAGAAGAATTCAGCTCATCTGGTATATAATGGCACTTAAATCCACTATATATATAGCCATTCAAAATGCAGAATGTAGATATCCGTGATTTCTTATTTTCTGGATCTGCAGCTAGTTATTCACACTGTGACTTTACAGATTTCTTTAAAAATAAAAGATAAATAATTTTTACAATATACAGTATTAAGGGAGCTCTGGTGGCCTAGTGGCAAGAAGCTGTACTGCAATCCCAAAGGCAAGTTGTTTGAGGCCACCAGCTACTCCAAGAGAGAAGGATGGGAAATCTCCTCCTGAGCAATTAACTGCCTCTGAAAAACCCATGGAGTTTCAGCTATAGGCCAGTTCTGACTCTATGGTACACAACAACAACAACACAACATACAGTATCATATGCATTACCCTTTTATTAGGTGCATATTTAAAATGAAAACACTAATGAGTCTGAAATAATGAGTAATGAAAACATGAATGAGTCTGGAAGACATCATATTGAGGGGAATATCTCAGTCTCTTAAATGGACAAATACAGCATAAGACCACTGTTATAAAATAAGATAGACACGGGGAGGTGGGAGAAAGTAGGGAAAGAATGGATGGATAATGAACACTACAGTGGAGTAGCAATGGAAAGAATTATCTGAAAAGAATGGATATATATGATAAAGAACAATTTGGAACAAGATATACATTATAAAGTGAAACTGGGGGATGGAAGGGGAAAAGGCGGAAAATGTGTATCAACAAATGGATGAAAACCCATTCTTTCTGTAAACTTTCACTAAAACCACCACAAAAAATAAATAAGAAAATTAAAATGAAAGATAAACAAGAGAGCTCTGGTGGCCTAGTGACAAGAAGCTGTGCTGCAATCCTGAAGGCAAGCTGTTGGAGTCCATCAGCTTCTCTGCTAGAGAAGAATGGGCAATCTCTTCTATGTGATTACTGCCTCTGAAAGGTCAACTATGGGTTGGTTCTGACTCAATGGACACACCAACAACCACAGCACTATCACACACATTACCCTTTAATAGATGCCATATTTTTTAAAAACCCAAACAAATACAACAAACAATGCAACCAGTCCACCTTTTCTCCCAAAAGTTTTCCTACTGTTGTAGAGAAATTTGAGAAACCAGCTTTTTTAAAAAATAAAATATGCTTGCCATAATGTTCCATTTCTTTTCAAACTCAAATCTAAGAAAGTTTACAAAGAAATTTATAAGACATTCATTTCAAAAGCAATCAACTTGTCTTAATGCAATCTTCTTTTTGTCATCTTCTCCAAAGTGTAAATGTCAGTGTTTCTCATCAGTCTCATGGAAATGGTACGTAGATAGTTTATATGAAGTTAGTTTTGAGATAAAATGGCTAAAAGAGAAATACATTTATTTTGGGGAAGGAATTGGGTGATCATCATGTAAAGGGAATTTTCAATGCAAGAGAATCACTAATCTTACTGCATAAATGAAATGCTTTGCAAAGTTCAAAATATGAATTACTTGGAAAGACTGTGAAAATATTTTCTAATTGTTCAGTATCAAGCACTCAGCAAAATTCTCAGGAATAACAATTTATATTATTCATGAAGCCTTAAGTAATTATAGGAATATTTGAGAAGCTCCTTCAACCTCAAATTTAAACATTTAGGCGTAACATGTCAAGTTTTAAACATAATATAAAATATGCTCTAAACTCATTCATTTGGTCAGTTTAGTCTAGACTGTTCACAGTATTCACTTGGGTTTTCAATTTGCTTTGCTCCATGGTTTGTGTCTTGTCACTCTTTCTTGTGTCTACTTTTCAAGCATTTTTTTTTATGTTTACAAAACAAGTCTACATTAGCAAACTGAAGTTGAAAAGTAAGGCACTTTGGGGATAAGCTCAAAGGAAAAACATTTTTCCACTTACTAACTTTTATGAATTACTTACAAGTATTCTTTGTCCAAACTATTTTCCTTAAGATGTTAGTTTTTGTTTGTTTTTTCCCCTAAGAAAAGAAGAGGCCTTTATTGCATAGTCTGAGAAGGACACCAACTTTACACAGAGAAGGTCAAAATGGCAAAATAAGATGTTTTAAAAGGTTCATGATTCATGTCTTATTCCAAATGTAAAATTACTTGTAAAAGTATTTATATAGATTTTTATTTTTCAATAACATTATAAAAAGAGTATGAATGAAGATCTAATGAGCTGTGGGAGGATATTAAGAATATCATTCGTGAAGAATGCACAAAGTCATTACAAAGACAGAAGAATAAAAGACCAAGATGGAAGTTATAAGAGACTCTCAATATTGCACTAGGACACCAAGAAGTCAAAGCAAAGAGAAGAAATCAAGAAGTTAAGGAGCTAATTAGAAAATCTCAAAGGGAAGCATGGGAAGATGAAGCAAATAAATAATAAAATGCCCAAGGAGCTGGAGGCAGAAAATCAAAAGGGTCAAACTTGCTTGGCATTTCTTAAGTTAAAAGTATGAAAAAATAAATACAAGTTGTGAGTGGCAACACTTAAGGTTGTATGGGCAGGATACTGAATGATCCAGAAAGTATTACAAGAAGATGAAGAAGTATAGAGAGTCACTATATCAAATAAGAATTGGTTGACACGGAATAATTTTATCAAACAATACATGATCAAGCGACAATGATGATGAAGGACGAAGTTCAGGCTACTCTGATAGCAAAAATAAGACCTCAGGAATTGATGGAATACCAATTAACATATTTCAACAAACATGCTGTCTTGGACGTGCTTCCCAGATTGTGCCAAGAAATCTGGAGGACAACTACATGGCCAACTGACTAGAAGAGACCTATATTTATTCCCATTCAAAAAAAAAAAAAAAAGGTGACCCAACAGAGTGTGGAAATTGTTGAACACTGTCACTAATTTGTCAAACAAAATCCTGCTGAAGATTATCCAAAAACTATTGGAACAGTACATTACAGAGAAGTGCCAGAAGTATAAGCTGAGTTTAGAAGAGGTTGTGACATTGCCAGTGTCAGATGGATCTTGGCAGAAAGGAGAGAGTACTAGAGGAATGTCTGTGTTTCATTGACTATGCAAAGACATTTGACTGTGTAGATCACAACAAATTATAGCTAACCTCAAGGAATTCCAGAACACTTGATTGTGCTTATGTGAAACATATACTTAGACGAGGAAGCAGTAATCAGAACAGAGCAAAGAAACACTGCATGGTTTGAAATCAGGAAAAGAGTGCATCAGGGATTCATCCTGCCTCCCTACCTTTTCAATCAATATATAGAACAGATTATTTGGGAGGCTGAGCTTTATGAGGAGGAATGTGGCATCAGAACTGGAGGAAAACTCATCAACAACCTACGTTATGTAGATGATATTTATATAGATGATATATACAACCTTGCTTGCTGAAACTGAGGAGGACCTGAAGTGCTTGTTGCAGAAGGTCAAGGACTGTAGTCTTCAATATGGATTGAAGTTTAGAATAAAAAAAAAAATAGTTTCTCAATACTGGGTCAATTGGCAGCAGTGTGACAGAGGAAGAAGATATTGAGCTAGTTTGGCTCCATAATCAGCACTCTTGGCCCCAAAAGTCAGGAAATCAAAAGACGAATTGCGCTGGGAGAATCTCCAGAATACTGAGAAGCAAAGATGTCAGTGTAGAGACTAAGGTGCCATGATTTTCTCAATTACTTGCGATGCATCAGAGAGTGGGACAATGACTAAGGATGACAGAAGAAGAACAGATGCCTTTGAGTTTGGGGGCTGGAGAAAAGTCTTGGACCACCAGGAAAGTAAATTAGTCTTAGAGAGGGTGAAACCAACTTTTACCTTAGAGGCTAGAATTTTGAAGCTCAGTCTCACATTCTTTGGGCACTTGGAGAAGTGCATCATGTTTGGAAGGATGGAGGGACAATGCAAAAGAAGACTCAGGATGAGATGGATCGATACAGTAACTTGGCTAATGGGGGTAGGTGTGTTGGAGTCAGTGAAACTGGCTCAGAATAGGGCAGGGTTCAGAGCTTTTATACATAGGGTCACTATGAGTCACAGGCAACTTGATGACACATAACAAAAATAATGATATAATTTTTTTAAAAAATAGAATAATACAAAAATGAATATGCAATATCATTCCTTACATGTTCCAAACAAATATATAAGAATAAGTAATTATTACTATTAATAACAAAACTAAAACCCTCTAATAGCCTAGTGAATAAGTATTTGTGCTGTCAACCCCAAAGCAAGCAGTTAGAATCTACCAGCTGCTCCTTGACAGAAGGATGAGTAATCTCTTCCTGTGAGGTTACAGCTTCTGAACACCCACAGCAGGGTCAGCTATGAGTTGATTCTGATTTGACACCAATGAGCTGAGTTTAATTATGGAAGTTTTCTGTGTGTTTTAGACAGTGAGATGTATCCTAAAATAATCTTTTCTAGGCAATTCCACATCTATTTAACTTTAAGAAACTAATTTTTTGTATCATTTTAGAAAATGGAGCTATGGATGTCCTTTTAAAATTATAAACCAGGATTTTATCATTCTGTCCTTTGGTGAATTCTAGTGTCTATGAAAAGAAAGAGGAAAGCAGTCCAGACATACAGACGTTTGACTGGCTCATATAAAGCTTTGACTTTGTTCTGTTCTTAAACATAAACAACTTTAAAAACATCAACTTCAGACAAGGCCACTCTGTGATCATGATGGGTTATTTTTTTTTTAAAAAAAGGAAAGCTATTCAAAACTCATGTCTGAACATAAAAATGTGCGCTTCCAAACCATAAAAATGACCAAACACAGCCATTAACTTTGAAAGACTGTTCCTTCTTTATCAATTACAGCTCTGTCCTTACCAGTCTTCCCTCCTACTAGATTTAAAATAGTAAATTAAAGAATTGCCCCTACTTCCTAACAGCATGTATTCCAAAGTCCTATACCTATGAATTCTACTGCAAATCACCACACAGAAGCCCAATTCCTGTAATCAGCCATTTAGCCGTTGTCAAGTCAGAACCAATTCTAAGCTAGCCCTGATGTGGGTTTTTGAAGGTTATAAATTGAATGTGTAGAGATTGCCCAATGGACAACAGATGGAAACTTTGCCTATGCTACACCATCCTCACTATCTCTGCCAGGTCAAGCTCATTACTGATGTCTTCCTTTCTTTCTTTGATATCTATTTCCCAGCGTGTCTTCTCCAAAGACTGGTTCCTCCTGACAATATGCCCAAAGGATGTGAAATGAACTCTCAGTGACGTTGTTTCTGAGGAGAACCATGTTTTCACTTCCTTAAAGAAAGACTTATTTATTCTTTTGGCAGTCCATGAGATATCCAATACTCTTCCAACACCATGATTCAAAGATATCAAGTCTTTCTTGGTCTACTTGATTCATTTTTCAACTTTAAGAAGCACATGAAGCAGCTGGAAATATTATGAGTTGGACTGGATTCACCTTATTTTTTAAACTGACATCCTTGCTCTTTAGCAATTTCAAGAGTTTTTTGCCAGCATATTTTCCCAGTACAATAGAGTGGGGTTTTTAAAAAAATTTTTTTACTATTAGTAGTGTGGATATTGATTATAGTTATAAGTAAATGAAATCCTTGACAACTTCAAGCTTTTCTCCATTGTTTAGAATGTGGCCTACTGGTCCAATAGTGAGAATTTTTGTTTCATTGATTTTAAGATATACGGGTAAACTTTAGTCTTTGATCTTCTGCAACAAGTGTTTCAAGCCTTCTTCACCTCCTGCAAGCAAGGTTGTGACATCTCCATAATGCATGTTGTTGATTATTCTTGTTAACACTTATTCATATAGTCCAGTTTCTCAAATTATTTGCTCAGCATATAGGTTTAACAGGTATGCAGAAAGGATACGATTTAGACACACATCTTTTCTGATTTTGAAACCTTCATTGGTCCTATATTCTGTTTAAGAACTTCCCAGTTTCATAAACTGAACACAGTTTTCTAATGTTCCCATTCTTCTCAATGTTAGCCATAATTTATTATAATCCACACAAATGCCCTTTATATAGTCAAGAGAGCACAAATAAATGTCTTTCTGGTATTCTTTTTCAGTCAAGTTGTGTCTGATATCAGCAATGATATCCCTCACACCACAGTGTAATATGAATCCAATTTTGATTCCTAGAAGTTTCCTGCAGATGTACTTACTGTTGCAGGCAATTTGGAGTAGCCTTCAGCAAAATTTTACTTGTGTGTCATATTGATTATATTGTTCAATATTTTCTACCTTCTGTTGGATCACCTTTTTTGGAATGGAAACAAATATTAATGTCTTCCAGTAATTTATTTTTAGAAAGTTTCACTTTTAGCATGAAACAATTTTCAGCAGTTATATTGTATGACTATGAGAACACTATGTTATAATTATCTTACTTTGTTTTGTTATATAGTTGAAAAGAAATTAGGGTTTGGTAATGACTCTATGAAAAAAGAAAAGCAGTCTTTGGTATTTGTTATTAACTTTTGTTTCCTTGAGATACCTGTAATATGTTCCCATAAATACGTATGAGAAGAGAGAAAAAGAAAATTCATGTGTAGCATTTGGAAGTTTTCAAATTTACATCATTGATTTTCAGGGTTTTGGAGAGGTCCCTGACAGCAGAATTGTCCATTGCAATATCTTTCCTGAACTCTTGAATGCCAGTACTGTGTTGATTGTTGATCCAAGCAAGATGAAATAATTAACAAATTCTATCTTTTTTTCATCTATAATAAGGTTGCCAGTTGGTTCAGTGGTGAGAACCTTTGTTTTCTTTATGTTGAGATGCAATCCATGAAAATTATAGTCTTTGATCTTCTGCAGCAAGCATTTCAAATCCCTCCCATTTTTAGGAGGCAAGGTTGTATCATCTGCATAATGTAGGTTGTTAATTATTCCTCCAATATTGATACCACATTCCTCTTAATAAAGTCATACTTAACAAATTATTTGCTCAGCATACAGACTGAATGGGTTTGAAGGAAGAAATTATTTGTGCAAAGAGCTGGAGTCAGAAAATCAGAGGCCAAAATCACATAGCATTTCTTAAGCTGAAGTAACTGAAGAACAAATTCAAGCCTCAAGTTGCAATACTTAGGAATGCTTTGGGCAGAATATTAAATGATCGAAAAAGCAGTAAAAGAAGATGGAAAGAGTATACAGAGTCGTTGTAAAAAAAGGACTTGGTGGACACACAAGAATTTCATGAAACAATGCATTAACAAGATCCTGTGGTGATTAAGGAAGATGTTCAAGTTACTCTGAAAGAATTGGCAAAAAAATCATGCTCCAGGAATAGATGGCATAACAATTGACATATTTCAGCTAATAGATGTTGCCCTGGATGTAATCACCAAGCTGTGCCAAGAAATCTGGAGCACAACCACCTGGTTAACGGACTGAAAGAGATCTATATTTGTTCCCATTCCAAAGAAAGGTAATCTGACAGAGTGTGGAAATTATCCAACAATATCATTAGTATCACATGCAAGCAAGATTCTGCTGAAAATTTTCTAAAAACAACTGGAAAACACGTCAACAGAGAACTGCAAGAAGTTCAGGCTGGGTTTAGAAGAGGCTGTGGTACTAGGAATATTATAGCTAATGTTAAATGGATCTTGGCTGAACGTGGAGAGTACCAGAGAAATATCTGTGTTTCATTGACTATGCAAATGCATTTGACAGTGTGAATTACAACAAATTGTGGCTGACTCTGAGGAAAATTAGAATCCTAGAACACTTGATGGTGCTTATGAGAAATCTATACATGGACCAGAAGGCAGTCATCAGAACAGAGTAAGGAACCACAGCATGGTTCAAAATTGAGAAAGGTGTATGCCAAGGATGTGTCCTATCTCCACACTTTTTCAATCTATATGCAGAACAAATTATCTGGGATCCTGGTATCTAATACCAGGATTAGAGGAAGACCATCAGCAATCTGTGTTACACAGATGACACAACCCTGATTGCTGAAACTGAGGTAGACCTGAAGAACTTGCTTCAGAAGGTCAAGGACTGCAGCTTCAAATATGGATTGAAGCTCAACATTAAGAAAACAAAGATTCTCACCACTGGGCTGATTGGTAGCATCATGATAGATGATGAAGAGATTGAGATTTTAAAATTTTTTTTTTATTTTATTATTATTATTGTGTGTCTGTGTACCGTCAAATCAGATCTGACTGGTACAGGAGGCGATTGTCCCTCCTTTCCTGGCAGAGCATCTGGTGGATTCAAACCATGGGCCTCGGGGATTGCAGTGCAGCTTCTTGCCACTAGGCCACCAGAGCTCCCCTGAGATTGAGATTTTTGACAGCTTCAGTTTGCTTGGCTTTACGATCAACACTCTTGGTACTAGCAGCCAGGAAATGAAAAGATGAATTACATTGGGGAAAGTCTGCTTTCAGAGACCTCTCCAAAGTACTGAAGAGAAATGATGTCAGTCTGCAAACAAAGATGCACCTGTCAGGCCACGGTCTTTGCAGTTACTTGCTATGTGCAAGAAAGCTGGACAATGACTAGGGATGATATAGCAGAATTGAGACCTTTGAGTTGTGGTGCTAGAGAAGAGTATTGAATATACCATGGACAGCTAGGAGAACACACAGGTTAGTTCTGGAGAGGGTGAAACCTTCTTGGAGGCAAAGATTCTGAAGCTTCGTCTGACATATTTTGAACATGTTGCAAGGAGCAACCAGTCCTTGGATAAGGATGTCATGATTGGGAGGGTGGGAGGACAGAACAAGAGAGGAAGACCCTCGATGATATGGATTGATTCAGTGAGTGGAGTAATGGGGGCAGTGGTGTTAGAAACAATAAAATTAACACAGGATAGAGCAAGGTATAGAGTTGTTGTAAATAGAGTCACTATGAATCACAAGTGACTCAAGGGCATATCACAAGTGTTCCCTTGCTTTGTTTAGACAAGGGTTTCTTGTATAGGTATAGATTTTGCATGAGCATATTTAAGTGTTCTGAGATTCCCATTCTCAGTGTTGCCAAAATTTGTTATGATTTACACAGTCAAATGACTTTCCATAGTTAATACAACACAGATTTTTTTCTAGTATTTTTTAAGCCAGGATCCATCTTTTATTATCAATGATAGATATCCCTGGTGCCACAGCCACTTTTAAACTCATCTTGAACTTCTGGTAATTTTCCATCAATGTATTATCTCATTTTGGTCTATGTCATTTTGGATAATCTTTAGCAATATTTTGCTTGCATGTGATACTAATGATATCATTATATAACTTCCATATTCTTTTGGATCACCTTCCTTGGGAATGGTAATAAGTAAGGATTCTAGTCAGTCAGGCAGGCAGCTGTCCTCCAAATTTCTGGCATACCAGGTTGCACCTGTTAGGTGAAACATGTAAATTGCTATCCCATCAATTCCTGGAACCTTATTTGTGTCAATACCTTCAATGAAGCTTGCACTTCTTCCTTTATTACTGTTGTCTCTTGTTCATAAATACTACAGTACAGCTATCACTTGATTATGAACTTTTCTGTAACTTGCTATATATCTGAGAGCTGGACAGTGAAAAAAGATGACAGAAGAAGAATTGATGCTTTCTTTTTAATTTTTTTTTATGCTTTTGGATTGTGGTATTGGAAACGAATGATGAGTAGACTGCCAATAGAACAAAGAGATATATCTTGAAAAAGTGAAGCCAGTATGTTCCTTGGAGACAAAGATGTTGAAGCTTCATCTCTCATACTTTCAGCATTTTGTTAGGAAAAACTATTCCTTGGAAAGGAACTTAATGTTTGGAAAGATGAAGGTCAGTGAATGAGAAGGAGACCCTTAATGAGATGGATTGACACAATGACAACAGTAACAGGTTTGACTATGTCAGAGATGATGAGGATGGCCCGGGACAGAACAGAGTTCAGATCTGTTGTTCACAGGGTTGCAATAAGTTGTTCTTGACTTGATAGAACCTAACAGTGACAACAACATTAGAAATCTGAGAGTCGGGTTCCAACATTTTTGAGAGAAAGAATTGGCATAGCTGTCTATGGTTGTAATGTACAAGTTTTCATTGGTGAGTGAGAATAGGAGCAATGCCATCACTACTCCTCAATAATTTGAAGAGATACATAATTGCAGATTTTCCCAGTTTGATAGACTTCTTGATCTGCTGGCATCAGTTGGGATCCTAAATGTAGGTCTTTTTTATTTTTATTAATAGTGAATTGTGGGCTGTTTGGTCTTCAGCTATGGGCTATTTGGTCATTTTAAATTTAATTAACAGGTAGATATGGGCTGGATCATCTTTTTAACTTAATGAACAGCCAAGTGTGGGCTATTTTGTCTTTTCCATTTAATTAATCAGCAGGCTGGGAGCCTCTTATTTAAACCAATTAGGATCTGATGGGTCATTAAAAGTTGTGTGGGGCCTGAGAGCCTTTTGTTTGAAGTCGTTGGGATCCAAAAGGTAGGTCTTCTTATTTAATTAACAGTCAGGTGTGGGCTGTTTGGTCTCTAACATATGTGCTTAGAGTACAGAAAATAAATACTAGTAGGATATTCTCAATTTTTGTCTTTAGGAGAAAGTATTGCCCATTTTAGATTAAGAAAATCTGGCAAAGAGCTCTCTATAATGCTATTAGGAGAAAGTATTGTGCATTTGTCAAAAGGCTCTCTTGACTACTAAAGTGCAACAATGTCATTCCTGAGACTAAGGTGAGCCTGATCCAGGTCACAGATTTTGCATTACCTGTTATGCATCAATGATCTGGACAATGACTAAGGAAGACAGAAGAAAAATCTGTGCCTTTGTGTTGTGGTGCTTGAGAAGATCCATGAACTGCCAAGAGAATAAACAAGTTTATCCTGAAGAAGGTGAACACAAGTTGCTCCTTGGTGGCAAGGATTTTTAAGCTCCATCTCATATACTTTTGAGTATGTTGCCAGGAGGAACGAGTCCTTGGAGAAAGATATCATGTTTAGAAAGAAGGAGGGACAGTGCAGGAGAGGAAGACCCTGGAGAAGATGTAGTGACACAATAACTGGGGCAATTAGGGTAGGGATGTTAGAGAAAATGAGACTATCTCAGGATAAGGCAGAATTCAGAGCTATTATGTATAGCGTTGCAATGAGTTACAAGTGACTTGATGGCACATAACAATAACAACAACAACAAAATTGCCCATTTTACGATAAACATACAAAGTGTTTTGACTAGGTATTTCTGTCACCACAGGAGTCTAGAGCGATGGCTACATGGTGGAGGGGACCTGGGGGAGGGTTTGTAAAACAACGAAAGAATCTTTTCTTTTACTTTTCCATAATTTTTGACTCATGTACTTATAACTTTTTAGTTAAATTTGTGTCTTCTAGGTTGCAACACCCCCATGATACATCTTCAAGGATATGAACATGTACGGCTAAGCACAATCAATAACAGTGCATCTAAATTCCAAAATCAATCTCCATAATAGTCTATGTGTTTCCTACTGCCAAAGAGGCCCTTTAGAGTAGTGAGAGATCTTCACCCTGAAACCCACAGCGTCCCTTTTCAGCAGGAAGTAGCCAAGAGAATACGCCATCCCTTTTTCCTTATGAATCAGGGTGAAGTCTCTCTCAGGGAGGAGTGATAGGGAATGGCAAAGGACACACTGGCAAAAGAGATTAATCAGAACTGACTTTGACAAGCACTGTGGCAATTGGACAATTAAAACAAACATTCGGATGGCGGGGGAAGAAGAACCAACTGGGGAGGAGGGTGGAGAGAATGGTGCAGCAATGAAGGAATGAAAACCCCAAATCCCTGCAAATGTTCATTAAAACTAATAAAATTGAAAACAAAACAAAACAAAAAACAATGTACACAAAGTAGACTCTAAAGACATTTAAGGCAGTGATTTGATAGCAAAGAACAATATTTCATTATTCATTAAAAAATGTGTATATTAAAGTATTTTCAAGGTATTTGATAGTATAACTTTTTAGAATATTAAAATAAGTTTAATTAACTGTGACTAGCCTCCTTCCATTAGACTTCTTCCTTTCTTCATCAACAACATTTTTCTTAAAGCAGCATAAATTTTTCAGAGTCTGCATTAACGTGGTAAAATTCAAAAGGTCAGAGAGAGTGAACTTTCTTCTGCTTGGTGTCTTCTTTTTGGCCTGGACTAATGCTTTTAAAGAGAGCTTCTCTGCTGCACTTCAGATAAGAGTGTTGATCTCATAAATTCATTAGTGAGGCACAGAGCAGCTTTTCTGTCTATCCTTTGACAGGGCTCAGGTTTCATTCTGTGCCAGGAGTCATACATCAAACTCAAGAGTGTGTCTCCAGAGCCAATTGAGAAAAGTGCAGAAAAACTACTATTAACAAGGGAGTAATTACATTTAGCCTAAATTAATTATTGGCCACTCAGGACTAGTAAGCAAGGGCCACACAGATGGCCTCTGACTCAGTTCCCACCTTTGAGGAAAGAAATATTCCAATTTGGTTCATGTGACTGCATAAGATAATAAGAAGTTAACTATTTCTGGTCTGCCAGTCTTGAATTTGCAATATTTGCTAATATGACAAAAGCTTATTTGTATTAACACTATGAGCGCATTGTATTTTTTAAGAAAAACATGAATGATGGTTGCTTGGGATAGAGGTCATTTCACGGCAGTCAGCATTATGATCAGCCAAACTAAGCCAGGGGCCTTTAAAATGCAATTCAGTCAAAAGAACAAGTCATGGATCAGTGAACAGGTGATGGAAGGTGTTCTTGAGGAATTCAGATTAGCAAAGATTTCAAATAAGCCATCAGAATCAGGGAAGAGGGGAAGAAAGGCAGCCTGGTGAGCAGGAAACCATGATCTCTGCAGGGTCAAGAGGAAGTCACTGGGCAACTCCTGGATTCTATGCTTCATGTGGGAAAGGGCTATTAGTTCTCACTTACTCTATAGCCTCAGAAGTCACAGTTGGCATGCCTCAAATATCCGTAAGATGTTATTGAATTGATCAGTTTTTCTGTTGTTCAATTGTAAAATGCCATGCCTTTACTACAGATATACTGCTGTTAGTTACCACAAGTTAACTAATGAAAACTTCAATAACAACAGGATTGGATAATTATAATCCAGTTGTCTTTCATTGTCTAATTTTTCAGAAGTAAATGTATAAGCTTTTCTTCCTAATATGTCTTAGTCTGAAAGTTCCATTGAAGCTTGCTCAACATCATAGCAACATACAAAACAGATAGCTATGCCTCAGGTGCATATACCTGGAATTAAACTCAAATCTCTTGAATGGAAAGTAAGATTTGTATCCTTGAGCCAGCATTATATTCACTAGAAATCTACAGGGAATTAATTTAATTAAATAAATATTTCTAGAGTAGCTACTGTGTGTCTGGTACTGATGAGTACATGAAAAATTTAACAGTCATGGCTCATATTCTCAAATAACTTACAGTTTAAAGCAGAATGCAAGTAAGCAGTGAGTAGTCACTATGAATCGACAATCAACATCCATAATAACAGCAATCCATAGATTAAAAGATGTGTTACATTGGGTAAATCCATTGTCAAGGACCTCTCCAAAGTTCTCAAGAACAAGAGTCGGCTTAAAGATGAAGGTACGCTTGATTCAAGCCGTGGTATCTTTTATTTCTTCCTATGAATTTGAAAGTTGAACAATGAGTAAGGAGTAAAAAATAAGAATTGATAACTTCAAATTGACACATTGGCAAAGAATATGGAATATCCCATTAAAAAAAACCCAAACAAGTTTGTCTTTAAGAAATGTAACCAAAGAGCTTCTTAGGGGTAAGGATGGTGAAACTTCATCTCACATATTTTGGACATTGTAGATGGACAAGGCTAGTCTTTGGAAAAAACATCATGCTAGGATAAGTAGAAGGTTGGTGAAGGAGAGGAAGATCTTCAATGAGAAGGATGGATACAGAGACTCATGCCAGCAAATGGAGAGGTCATTATGATGGTGCAGGATAGGCAGTATGCTGTTCATTGTTAATATGTGTCAAACACTACTAAAAACCAACTTTCAATATAGTGACTGCAACAATAGAAATATGTTCATGACATATTTGCAGCATGCAAAGGAGTAACTGACTGATTCTGTAAAGAAGAGGATGTTCATAGAGAATTTAAAGTATGGTTAAGATTCTGAGAAATAGCCAGTTGGGGAAAACACAGAACAAAGAACAGTGTAGATACATGCAAAAGAACACAAGTAGAAGAACAGGAACAGTTTATTATTGCTGGTGAGAAATAGAAGGAGCACTGAATGTCAACATAAGAAGCTTGTTTTGATCTCACAAAAATGAAGGGATCTAACAGCAGAGACTCATCTCAAAGTTGATAGCAAAGACTCAGATTTGCATTTTATAAGGTCAATTATCTACTAAAAGAAGGAAAACTTGAAGATGAATTATTGTTATTGTTAGATGACAATTGAGTCTAGTATAACCTATAGCAATTTTATGAACAATAAATCTGAATGCTGTCCTACCCTGTCCCAATCTCTCAATCACTGACACAATTGAGCCAATTGCTGCAGTCATTGTGCCAGTCCAACTGGTTGAGGGTCTTCCTCTCCTTTGCAATCATGGCGTCTCGCTCCAAAGAAGAGCCCTTCTTAGCAAACTATGCAAGATGAAGCTTTGTCATCCTTGCCTCTAAGAAATATTCTGGCTGCACTTTCTTAAAAATATATTTGTTTGTTCTTTTGACAATCCATTGGATACTCAGTATTCTTCACCAATATCACAATTCAAAGATATCAATATTAAATCTAATCTAATTGACTTAAATCTAATTGACTTAAAAAAATCTAATTGGACGCCGCGCGAGATCGAGGACGCTGTGCGAGAGCGCCGCAGCGCGAGAGCGATGCCCCCAGATGGGAGAACGCTGCCGCCAGACGGGAGAACGCCGCCACCAGACGGGGTTCCACCGTGAGAGGGACCTGGAAGAGACCCGGGAAGAACAACAGCCAGCCACCTACCACGGAACTCCAGAGGAGCGAAGACTGTGAGACCCCAGAGGAACGAAGACTACCCGACACTGTGTGACCCCCCTGCAACCCACACCTCTGTGACCCTTAACACACAGGGTGCTGCTGCATAAACCCCCAGCAGCGCCCAAGCCCCATCCCCACCTCTTGGTGGTAGAGTCCAAGCCCTGCGCTCCTTACCCCCTAGTCCCTTGCTTTCCTCCCCTTCCCCC
>NW_006399861.1:6699525-6702745 GCF_000299155.1 Elephantulus edwardii
TGGACAATTAAAACAGACATTCGGATGGCGGGGAAGAAGAACAAACTGGGGAGGAGGGTAGAGAGAATGGTGCAGCAATGAAGGAATGAAAACCCGAAATCCCTGTAAATGTTCATTAAAACTAATAAAATTTAATAAAATAAAAAAAATCTAATTGACTTAAAGATGATTCTGAACAGTTTAACCCAAAACTTAAACCAAGAAATAGTTAAGAAAGTAACAGTAAAATCAACCCCCCCAAAAAAAGCCTAGTGTTGTTGTTATATGCTGTTGAGTCACCTCTGACTCATAGTGATCCTATGTACAGCAGCCCTAAACGCTGCCCTATCCTGTGCCAATCTTACCATCTCCGACACACCTTACCCCATTATTACGCCAGTAACTGAATTAGTCCATCTCATTGAGGGTCTTCCTCTCCTGCCCTGTCCCTCCACCCTCCCAAGCATGACATCCCTCTCCAAGGACTGGTCCCTCCTTGCAACATGACCAAAGTATGTCAGACAAAGTTTCAGAATCCTTGCCACCAAGTAGCATCCTGGCTTCACCCTCTCCAGGACAAAACTGTTCGTTTTCCTAGCAGTCCATGGTATAGTCAATACTTTTCTCAACACCACAGCTCAAAGGCATCATTGCTCCTTCTATCATCTCTAGTCACTGTCCAGCTCTCTGATGCATAGCAAGTGATTGCAAAGACCATAGCATGTATCAGGTGCACCTTAGTCTCCAGACTGACATCTTTGCACTTCAGAGAGGTCTCAAACCACAGACTTTCCTTGTGCAATATGTCTTTAATTTCCTGGCTGCTGGTGTTGACTGTGGAGCCAAGTAAACCAAAACTGTGAACGATCTCAATCTCTTCACCATCCATTATGATGTTGCCAATTGGCCCAGTGGTGAGAATCTTTGTTTTCTTGATATTGAATCTGAATCCATACTGAAGACTGCAGTCCCTGACCCTCGACAGCAAGTGCTTTAAGTCCTCTTCAGTTTCAGTAAGCAAGGTTGTGTCATCTGCATAAAGCAGATTGTTGATGATTCTTCCTCCATTCCTGATGCCACATTTCTCCTCATAGAGCCCAGCCTCCCGGATAACTTGTTCTGCATAAAGATTGAAAAGGTATGGAGACAGGATACAGCCCTGGCATACACCCTTCCCAATTTTGAATCATGCAGTGTTTCCTTGCTCTGTTCTGATGACTGCTTCCTAGCCCAAGTATAGGTTTTGTTTTAGCACAATCAAGTATTCTGGGATTCACATTCTTCTCAGAGTTAGCCACAGCTTGTTATGATCTACACAGTTAAATGCCTTTGCATAAAAAATGAACCAAAGATAGACCTTCTTCTGGTACTCCTTGCTTTCAGTCAAGATCCATCTAATATTAGCTACAATATTCCTAGTACCACAGCCTTATTTAAATTCAGCCTGCACTTCTGATAGTTCTCTGTTGATGTGCTGTTCAAGTTGTTTTTTGATAATCTTCAGCAAAACCTTGATGCATATAATATTAATGATAATTAATAATTATATTAATTTTATAATTATATTAATTCAATAATTCTCATACTCTGTGGGATCACCTTTCTTTGGAATGGGAACAAATATAGATGTCTTCCAGTCAGTTGACCAAGTGGTTGTTCTCCAGATTTCTTGGCACAACTTGGTGAGCTCATCTAGGGCAGCATCTGCTAGTTGAAGTATGTCAGTACATATGCCATCAATTCCTGGGGCCTTATTCTTAGACAATTCGTTCAACGTAGTCTGAATTTCTTCCTTCATCACCATAGGCTCTTGCTCATACGTTGTTTCATTAAATTCTTCAGTGTTTGCCAATTCTTTTTGGTATAATGACTCTGTATAATCTTTGCATCTTCTTTTAATATTTGCATAGCACTCAAATATTCTGCCCAAAGCATCAGTAAGTATCGAGGCTTGAATTTCCTCTTCACTTCCTTGAGGTTAAGAAATGCTGATCAAGTTTGGTCTCTTTGAATTTCTGACTCCAGCTCTTTGCATATTTCATTATAATACTTTACTTTGTCTTGTTGCGCAGCCTTTTGAAATCTCTTGTTTAGCTCCTTAATGTCTTGATTTCTTTCTCTGTTTTGGCTTCTCGGCGTTCCAATGCAATACTCATAGTCTATTCTGACATCCATTTTGGTCTTTCCTCCTCCGTCTTTGCAATGACCTTTTGCACTCTTCCTGGATGATATTCTTTTTATCTTCCCATATCTTTGCTCATTAGTGTTAAAGGCTTCAAACCTGTTCCTGAGATTGTTCTGAAATTCATGTGGCATAGACTCAAAGTCATATTTTGGTTATTGTGGGCTTGATTTCACTTTCCTTAGCTTCAGCTTAAACTTGAATATGAGTAGTTGGTGATCTGTTCCACAATCAGCACCAGACCTAGTTTTCACAGCTGATATTGAGCTTCTCCAGCGGTTCTTTCCGATTCCTATGCATACCATCAGGTGAAATCCATGTGTATAGCCTGTGTTTATGTTTCTTGTAAAATGTACTTGCAATGAATAAATTGTTGAAAATAATAAATTGGTGAAAAATCCTATCATCCTATCTCCAGCTTCATTTCTGTCACCAAGTCCATGATTTCCAAATACTGATTTTTCTTCTAAGTTCCCAACTTTTGCATTCCAGTCACAAGTCACTACTAACGCATCTTGATTGCGTCTTTGATCAATCTCTGACTTCAAAAGTTGGTAGAAATCATCTATTTCCTCTTCTTTGGCTCTGGTTGTTGGTGCATATGTTTGAATGATAGTGGCATTCACTGGACTTCCTTGTATATGTATGGATAGTCACTCACAATATTATGTTTCAAGACACATCTAGAAATGACTTTTTTAACTATGAAAGCAACCCCATTTTTTCTCACCTTTTCACCTCCACATAATAGATCATATGATCTGATTCAGAATGTCACATGCCAGTCAGTATCATTTTGCCAATACCTAGTATGTCAGAACAGAGCAGGGCAACACTGCATGGTTCAAAATTAGGAAGGGTGTACTCCAGGGATGTGTCCTATCTCCATACCTTTTCAATCTGTATGCGGAGCAGATTATGCGAGAGGTGCGAGGAGAAGCGTGGCGTTAGGATTCGTGGACGATCTATCAACAATCTGCGTTATGCAGATGACACAACCCTGCTCACTGAAACTGAGGAGGACCTCATGCACTTACTGCAGAGAGTCAAGGACTGCAG
>NW_006399861.1:6703415-6727220 GCF_000299155.1 Elephantulus edwardii
CATAGGGTCGCTATGAGTCACAAATAACTCGACGGCACAAAACCACCACCACAACAAAGTATGTCAATATCTCTGAATGATTAAGTATGTAAGAAATGATATTTAACTGTATGCTATTGGAAATGGAGAAAGTAAGTTTTTAATTTTTTTTTTCATTTTCTGGGTTATAAGATTAGATTTATGTTGAAATATAGGTTTTGTACAGAAAAAAAGGAAAAAGTTGTGGCCAATGAGTTATTGATGGTTGTAATGAACTGCTTAAAAGATTTGACTACTGATGGGATATTTAGGTGAAAATTTGTAGTGGTCAATTAGATTTTTATGTGAAGTCGATCTTAGAAATAAAGTTTGAGGTATTATAAGTAAAAATGAAAGATAATAAGATCATGTAGAGAGAAGATATACATTGACAAAAAGTATTAAAGTTAGAGCACCTACTCAAGTATTAAAATTTAAGTGATGAGTAGAAAAAGGAGAAGTAATGGTGAAGACTAAGAGGTGAGGTAAAATGTAGCATCAGGACTTGAGTAAGACTCATCAACAACCTGTGTTATGCAGATGACACAACCTTGCTTGCTCAAACCGAGAAAGAACTGAAGTATTTGCCGCAGAAGGTAAAGGTAAAGAACTACAGTCTTCAATATGAACTGAAGCTCAACATCAAGAAAACAAAGATTTTCACCACTAGTCAGTCTGCAAAATCATAATAGACGGAGAAAAGATTATTAACAGATTCAGCTTGCTTGACTCCATAATCAACACTCTTGATACTAGTAACCAGGAAATCAAAAGATGAATTACATTGGGAAATTATGTTATCAGGGACTTCTCTAGACTACTGAAGAGCACCAATGTCAGTCTAGAAACTAAGGTGTGCCTGATCCAGGCCACAGTCTTTGTAATTACTAGCTGTGCATCAGAGAGCTGGACAGCAACTAGGGAAGATAGAAGAAAAATCTATGCCTTTGAGTTGTGATGGTGGAGAAGAGTATTGAACATACCATGGACTGCCAAGAGAATGAACAGATCTATCCTGGAGATGGTTAAACCATTCTACTCCTTAGAGTCACAGACTTTGAAGCTCTGTCCCACATACTTTGGGCACATAGTCAGAAAGGACATCAAACTTGGAATGTTAGAAGAACAGCGCAGGAGAAGAGTATCCTAGATGAGGTGAATTAATGGAGTACTCAGGTAGGTGCATCAAAGACAGTGAGATTGGGTCAAGATGGAGCAGAATTTAGAGATATTGTACATAGGGTTTCTGTGAGTCACAAATAACTCAAGAGCACATAACAATAACAAAGAGGTAAGAGAAAGCGAGTATGGAGTGTGACTATTTAATAAAGAATATCAGGAAGGAAAGAACTACCAAACAGGTGTTAAAGATGGTAGAGAAATAAAGACTACCATCAATCATATGAGGCAATTAGAAAGACAATATTACAGACACATAGAATTGAGAACCCAGAGATCAGCCCATCTACCTATGGTCAACTGATTTTTGACAAGAAGATGAAATCAGTTAAGTGGGGAAATGACAGCCTTCTTAAATGGTGTTGTCAAAATTGGAAAACTATCTGCCAAAAAAATCAAGCAACATTCACACCTCACTCCATGCACAAAAACCAACTCAAAGTGGATCATGGACCTAGGACTAAAACTAAGGGTTACAAACTTCATTAAAGAAAAGCTTGGAAGAACTCTAGAAGTCCTAATCCACAACATAAACAGTCTTCCAAGCATCCTGAAAAATCTACAACTAGGAAAGGATAAAATAGATGAATGGGACCTTCTAAAAATCAAATCCATATGCACATCCAAAAACTTCTCCAACAGGATAAAAAGGGAAGCCACAGACTGGGAAGAAGTATTTGGTAATGACATGACTGATAAGGGACTTATATCTAGAATTTGTAAAATACTCAAGCACCACAACAAGTTAAAGATAAATAACCCAATTGAAAAATGGGCACAGGATATGAATGGACACTTCACCAAAGAAGACATTCAGATGGCAAACAAACACATAAAGAAATGCTCAAATTCCCTAGCTCTAAGAGAGATACAAATCAAAACAATTATGTGATATAATCTCACTCCAGTAAGGATAACAAAGTTTAACAGAACAGCACGCAACAAATGCTGGCAAGGTTGTGGAGAAACAGGAACCCTTATTTATTGTTGGTGGAAGTATAAAATGGTGCAACCACTATGAAAGGCAGTATGGTGCTTTCTCAAAAAGTTACAAATAGAAATAACATTTGACCCAGCAATTCCATTACTGGAAATATACCCCAAAGAAACCATAACTGCCACCCAAGCAGATATATGCAGACCTATATTTATCGTGGCTTTATTAACACTAGGAAGGAGTTGGAAACAACCCAATTGTCCATCAATAAACAAATGGATAGAGAAGCTCTGGGATACTCACACAAGGGAATACTAAGCTAAATTGAAAACCATGGAACTCATGAAATATTATTCAAAATGGATGACCCTGGAGGACACTATGCTAAGTGAAATATTTCGGTCACAAATGGACAAATACTGCATAGTGCCTCTGTTGTAAAACAGGGCTGACATTGGGGTTGGGGGGAGACTGAGGAATACAGGATAAATTATGTATGTTGTTGTTGTTGTTATGTGCCATCGAGTAGCTTGCAACTCATATCGACCCTATGTACAAAAGCCCTTAATGCCGTTCTATCCTGTGCCAACCTCGCTGTCTCAAACACATTTATTCCCACTCACAGAATCGATCCATCTCATTGAGGGTCTTCCTTTCCTGCACCGCCCCTCCACTCTCTCGTACATGATGTCCCTCTCCAAGGACCAGTCCCTCCTTGCAACCTGCCCAAAGAATGTCAGATGAAGCTCCAAAATCCTTGACTCCAGGGAACATTCTGGCTCCACCTTCTCCAGGACATATCTGTTTGTTCTCCTAGCAGTCCATGGTATATTCAACACTCTTCTGAAGCACCACAACTCAAAGGCATCAATTCTCTTTCTATCATCCCTATTCACTGCCCCACTCTGCAATGCATAGCATGTAACTGCAAAGACTATAGCCTGGATAAGGTGCACCTTAGTCTCCAGCCTGACATCGTTGCACTTCAGTAGAGGTCCCTCACAGCTGACTTTCCCAGTGCATTTCGTCTCCTGATTTCCTGTCTGCTGTTACCAAGAGAGTTGACTGTGGAACCAGGTAAATGAAAACTATTAACTATCTCAACCTCTTCACCATCCATACTGATGCTGCCAATTGATATTGAGCTTCAATCCGTATTTTAGACTGCAGTCCTTGACCTTCTGCAACAAGCGCTTCTGGTCCTCCTCAGTTTCAGCAAGCAGGGTTGTGTCATCTACATAACGCAGGTTGTTGACGATTCTTCCACCAATCCTGATGCCACATTCCTCCTCGTACAACCCAGTGTTTCAGATGATCTGTTCTGCATACATATTGAAAAGGTATGTAGACAAAATACATCCCTGACGGACCCTTTTATTGATTTTGAACCATGCAGTGTCTCCCTGCTCTGTTCTGACGACTACCGATTGGTCCAAATACAGGTTTCACATTAGCACAATCAAATGTTCTGGGATTCCCATTCTTCTCAGAGTCAAGCATAGCTTGTTGTGATCCACACAGTCAAAGACCTTTGCATAGTCAATGAAGCACAGATAGACATTCTTCTGGTATTCTCTGCTTTCTGACAAGATCCATCTTACATTAGTTATAATGTGACACAACCTCTTCTAAATCCAGCCTTCACATCTGGCAGTTCTCTGTTGACATATTTTTCTAGATGTTTTTGGATGATTTTCAGCAGAATCTTACTTGCATGTGATATCAATGATATTGTTCGATAATTTCCACACTCTGTTGGGTCACCTTTCTTTGGAATGCGAACAAATATCGATCTCTTCCAGTCAGTTGGCCACCTGGCTGTCCTCCAGGTTTCCTGGCACAACTTAGTGAGCACATCCAGGGCAGCGTCTGTTTGTTGAAATAAATCAGTTGGTATGCTGTCAACTGCTGGAGCCTTGTTTATGTATACTGCATTGAAACAGATGAGGGAGAGAAGTGTTTAAAAGGGATATATCATTAGGTTTTACAGTCATTACAGGAGTCCATAATGAAGGCTGCATAGTGGATTGGACTTGGGGGGAGGGATTGTATAACAATGATAGAATTTTTCTTTTACTCTTCAAAGAGAAGAGTGAACTAGAGGGGAGATTGGTCAGGGAGAAAAATAGAACAATGAATGAATGGAAACCCAAAGTCTGTAAACTTTCATTAAAATTAATTTTAAAAAATGACATTAAGTGGAATACTAGGGTTAGAAGTGTGATTCTAAATTTAAACCATTTAAAAAATAAGCCTACACTATTATGAACAATAAATTGTTTTTAAAATTTTTATTTTATATTAGTTTGGTTACAAAGTTCATATACATTGCATTTCACACTATTCTTAATTCACATTTATTATGTTTTATAAAATTAGTCACCATTGGACTATGCCTACCACTACTCAGGACCCCACTGGACCTTGCCCATTTCCTTTATCCCATTCCTCCAAACGTCAAACTGTGCAACTCTGTTATTTCATCCCTACCCATCTCCACCCCTCCCTCCCTTGGATTCCCACACATGTTTTATTAGTTACCCTTCTATTTTTACAATAATAGTTTCATGCAGTATTTTTCCTTATGAAGCTGAATTAGTTCACTCAGCATAATGTTCTTCAGTCCCTCCCACGTTATGTAGTATTTGAAAAAAAATCATTGCTCCTGGGTACTGCATAGTATTCCCTTGTGTGAATGTACCATAATTACCCCACTCATTCATTAGTGGTTGGACATTTGAGCCGTTTCCATATTTACACAATGTGAATACCACTGCTATGAACATTGGTGTACAGATTTTCTTTTATGTCTTGCTTCTAATTTCCTTGGAGTATATTCCTAATAGTGGAACAGCTAGGTCATATGGAGTTTCTGTATTCAGTTCTTTTGGAGGAAATATCAAACTCTCTTCATGTCTTCTTGTCAAAGTGGTTGTACCATTTTCAATCCCACCAACAGTGTATGGGAGTTCCCATGGAGAAGTTCTTGAGAGTAGATTTTCTAAATTAAATACATCTTTTGATTTTTTGGCTGAGGATAATGTTAGTATTGATTGTTTATCCAAGTAAAATGAAGTTGTTGATAACTTCAATCTTTTCTCGATCTATCATGATGTTTCCTCTTGGTCCAATGATAAAGAATAACACAAGTTTGATCTAGAGTCTCCCAAAAGATAGAAAGATATGGTAATAATTTTCCAGTTCTTTTTAAATTCCATCATAAGCTTGATGTCAGAATTTGAGAAAGACAATATAATGTTGGAAAGTATAAACCAATCTTTCTAATAAGTATAAAGAGAAAAATCATAATTTCAACTGATCAAATCAAACTAAAGATAAATCCGTATAACTTTTGTCTTCTTGTTGTTGCTGTTGTTGTTGTTGTTGTTGTTATGTGCCGTCAAGTCCTTTGCGACTCATAGCGACCCTTTGCACACCAGCCCTAAACCCTGCTCTATCCTGCGCCAACCGCACTGCCTCTGACACGCCCATTCCGATTACCCCAGTCACCGAATCAATCCATCTCATAGAGGGTCTCCCCTCCTGCGCCTCATAGCGACCCTTTGCACAACAGCCCTAAACCCTGCTCTATCCTGCGCCAACCGCACTGCCTCTGACACGCCCATTCCGATTACCCCAGTCACCGAATCAATCCACCTCATAGAGGGTCTTCCCCTCCTGCGCTGTCCCTCCACCCTCCCAAGCATGATGTCCCTCTCCAAGGACCCGTCCCTCCTGGCAACATGTCCAAAGTATGTCAGACGAAGCCCCAGAATCCTTGCCTCCAAGGAGTAGCTTGGTTTAATCCTCTCCAAGATGAATCTGTTTGTTTTCCTGGAAGTCCATGGTACATTCAGTACTCTTCTCCAGCACCACAGCTCAAAAGCATCAACTCTCCTTCTGTCCTCCCTAGTCATTGTCCAACTCTCTGATGCATAACAAGCGATTGCAAAGACCATGGCCTGTATCAGGCGCACCTTAGTCTCCAGAGAGACACCGTTGCTCCTGAGTACTTTTGTCTTAGGGGATTTTATTTGCCAAAACAGGGCAAGTGGGGAATTAGGGGGTTTTATCATGTCCTATTCCACTATGGAAGCTCTAGTCCTATTCCTTTAGTGGACAAGGAGTTACATTGCCAATACAAAGTTGGCCAGTTCTAAACCACCAGCTACTTTATGGGACAAAAATAGGCAACTTCTTCCTGTGGAGTTAATAGCCTCTGAAAACCAACTGGAAGATCAGCTATGATCAGGTTCTGACTTAACAGCATTTTGCGGTGTTTTGTTTTTTGGGTGTGGTTTGTTGGTTTTGGGTGTGGTTTTTTTCCCCATTTCTTTACTTGGACGTCGATAACAAAAGTGTGTTCACTTTGTTTAAATTCTTTGAAATAATCATTTAAGTTTTGTCCACTTGGTAAGTGTTGCTGTTAGGTGCCATCAAGTCGAGCATGACTCATAATGACCCTCTGAACAAAAGATTTGAACCCTGTTCTGTCCTGTGCCATCCTCACACTTCCTGACACACAGGAGCCCATCGCAGCAGTCACTGTCAATTCACACTTGGTTGAGGGTCTTCCTCTCCTCCACTGACCCTCCACCCTTCCCAGTATGATGTCCTTCTCCAAGGAATAGCACCTCCTAGCCACATGTACAAAGTGTATGAGGCAAAGACTCATCATTCTTGTCTCCAAAGAACCGGTTTGTTCTCTTGGCCATGTTTGGGATATTCGATGTTCTTCTCCAACATCACAGCTAAAAGGTGTCAATTCTTTTTCTGTCATCCTTATTTGTTGTCTTGGTAAGTGTATGTTAAAACCCTATCATCAAAACATGCTATGGTGAGTTATTAAAGAAGTGAAGTATTTGAGGAACCAAGTAACATTTTAAGATATGTAAATGAAGGACTATAAAATACAACATTTATGCATGAAACACGACCTATATTGTCTGGATTTCTGGCAGTTCTCTGCTGATGTGCTGTTCCAGTCATTTTTGGATAATTTTCAGTAGAATCTTGCTTGCATGTAAAATCAATGATGTTGTTCTATAGTTTCCACACACTGTTGGGTCACCCTTCTTTGGAATGGGAACAAATATAGATGTCTTCCAGTCAGTTGGCCAAGTGGTTGTTCTCCAGATTTCTTGGCACAATTTGGTGAGCACATCCAGGGCAGCATCTGTTAGCTGAAATGCATGAATTGGTATACCACCTATTCCTGGGGCGTTATTTTTTGCTATTTCCTTCAAAGTAGATTGAACTTCTTCCTTCATTAACATAGGCTCTTGCTCATATGTTGTTTCACGAAATTCTTCCATGTCTGCCAATTCCTTTTGATACAGTGGCTCAGTATATTCTTTCCATCTTCTTTTAATACTTCCTGGATCATTTCATATTCTGCCTAAAGCATCCTTGATAATAGCAACTCAAGTTTTAAGTTTGTTCTTCAGTTCCTTGAGCTTAAGAACTGCTGAATGAGTTCGGCCCTTTTGATTTTCTGACTCTAGCTCCTTGCACATTTCATTGTAATATTTTGCTTTATCATCCTGCGGTGCCTTTTGGAATCTTGTATTCAGCTATTTAGTATCTTCAATTCTTCCTTCTGCTTTGGCTTCTCTACATTCCAGTGCAATGTTAAGAGTTTCTGCTGACATCCATTTTGGTTTTTTTTTTCTCTTCTGTCTTTGTAATGACTGTTTGCACTCTTCCTGGATCATACTTTTGACATCCTCCCACAACTCATTTGGTCTTCACTCATTAGTGTTCAAGGCCTCAAACTTCTTCCTGAGATGGTTCTGAAATTCAGGTAGGGTAAACTCAAAGTCATATTTTGGTTTAAATTTCCTTGGCTTCAGCTTGAACTTGCATATGAGTAGTGGGTGGTCTGTTCCACAATCAGCTCGTAGCCTACTTTTCACAGTTGATATTGATCTTCTGCAGCGGTTCTTTGCACAGATGTAATCAATCTGATTCCAACGCATACCATCTAGTGAAATCAATGTGTATAACCTGTGTTTATGTTTCTTATGCAATGTATATTAATATAATAATAATTTAAAATAAATAAGCTTACTAAAATTCTTTTAAAAACTAAAAATACAGGGGAAATTATCTGTAGGACTGTGAGGCAGATTAGTTATTTATCTATTTATCACAGTAGAACATGGACTATAAAAAGAAAAGCTTGTAATTTTTAAAACACAGATAGAAAACCAGATTGCTGTTGTTGTTTTTGTTACATACCGTTGAGTTGTCTGTGACTCAGAGTGACCCTATGTACAACAGCTCTGAGCCTTGCTCTCTCCTGAGCCAACCTCACCCTCTGGTCAACATACCTATCCCAATATTCCAGTTACTGAGTCAATCCATCTCATTGAGGGTCTTCCTCTCTTGTGCTGTCCCTCCACCCACCCAAGGATGATGTTCCTCTCCAAGGACGGGTCCCTCCTTGTAACATACCCAAAGTATGTCAAATGGAGTTTCAGAATCCTTGCCTCCAAGGAACAGCCTGGTTTCACTCTCTCCAGGACGAACCTGTTTTTTCTCTTAACAGTCCACAGTATATTCAATACTCTTCTCCAGCACCACAGTTCAAAGGCATCAATTCTCCTTCTATCATCCCTAGTCATTGCCTAACTTTCTGATGCATAGTACATAATTGCGAAGACCATAGCCTGGATTAGGTGCACATTAGTCTCCAGAATGACATTGTTGCTCTTTAGTACTCTAGATATATGTCCCTGACAGCAGACTTTTTCCAATGAAATTCTTTTTTTTTAAAATTTCCTGACTGCTGGTACCAAGAGTGTTGATTGTAGAGCCAAGCAAATGAAAGCTGCCAACAATCTCAATCTCTTCACCATCCATCATGATGCTGCTAATTGGCCCAGTAGTGAAAATATTTATTTTCTTGATGTTTAGCTTCTGCAGCAAGTGCTTCAGAAAACCAGATAGCATCTGTAATTGCTGTAAACAAATTCTCATTTCTTGTAACTTCATGGTTAAGATTTAAAAGAAAATCAAAGTCTTATTCTAGAGGTGGCTGGATTAAAATACAGAAAGTTTTAATTCTCAGGAACAGAGAAAAAAATCATGATTTCTCATTCATTTCTCTGATCTACACCAGTTCACAAACCAAGAAACATTCAAATGAAGAAAAGATAGTATATGCTTGAGAAAAGACCCAACTATGTTGACCAAACTTATTTAATGATTATTCCACTTACCCTTTGTTACAATTACTTTTAGCTGTTTACTATGATGACTAGAACTTGGAATAAAGGGTAAACTGTCATTGGATGATGATATTGACTCTGAATTGTTGCTATTTTCTAGGACCTCAAGTGGCACTGTGTTCTAGAAGTTATAGTGGTGATATTTAAATTAATTCTGAGGCCAATGTGTCCAGAGGATCCAATGTCCTCACTCCTCACTATTTCATCAATACTTGAATGCATAACAAATACATATACTCAATTAGTAGTAGAATACCCATATTAGTTTCTAGACCTACAGAGAAAAATCTATTTAGGTAGGAAATACCAAGTAAAAGCCCTTAACATGCCTCATCCTATAAAAATAATAAATAAAAAATTACATTTCTGGAGAAATTAATAAACAATCAAAGATAGGCAATTCTTATTACACCTTCTTATTTCTACCAAGAAATCTGAAGGACAGCTACCTGGACAATTGACCAGAAGAGACCTATAATATTTTTGTTCCTATTCCCAAGAAGGAAACTGATGTGCCAAATGTGGTAATGGTTACCCATGGTGGACAGAGTTTGCTGGAGTTTCCCGACTAAAACAAGCCTGGAAGAAGGAGCAGCATCCACTTCTGAAATGGCTTGCCTCCGGAAACTCTATGTACAAACAGTGCTCAGGTCTTTCATTCATAGGGTGCTATGAGTCATCTACAACTCGACGGCACCTAACAACAATTCCCAAGAAAGATGATCCAATAGAATGTGGAAATTAATATCACATGCAAACAAATTACTATGGAAGATCATTAAAAAAACATCTAGAACAGTACATAGATAACTGCTAGACGTTCAAGCTAGATTTAGAAGAGGCCAAAGGAGCAGGACTACCACTGCTGATATCAGATAAATCTTGGTTAAAAGCAAGGAGTACCACAATGTCAATTTGTGTTTTACTGACTGTGCAAGGGCATTTGATTATGTATCACAACAAATTATGCCTAACATTGAGGAGAATAAGAATCCCAGAATAGTTGATTGTTCTCATGTGAAACTTCTATCTAGATCAAGAAGCTATTGTCTGAACTGAGTAAGGAAACACTGAATGGTTCAAAACCAAGATAAGAGTGTGTTAGGGATATATCCTTTCTCCATACCTTTCAATTTATACGCTGAACAAATCTTTTGAGAGGCTGAACTTTATGAAGAAAAATGTGGCATCAGGATTGGAAGAAGACTTACCAACAATTTGCTCTATGCAGATAACACACTTTGCTTGCTGAAACTGAGGAGGACTTGAAGTGTTTGCTGCAGAAGATCAAGGACTGCAGCCTTCAATGTGGATTGCATCTCAACATTAAGAAAACAAAGAGATTCATTACTGTGCTGAAAGACAGCATCAAGATAGCTGGAGAAAAGATTAAAGTTTTTAATGATTGCAGCTTTCTCAGATCCACAATCAACTCTTAGCACCAGCAGTCAGGAAATCAAAAGATGGAAAATCAAAACATTGGAAAATCTGAAAAGGACTTCTCCAGACTACTAAAGAGAAACAAAGTCAGTCTAGAGATTAAAGTTTGCCTGATCCAGGCCATGGTCTTCTAAATTGTTTGCTATGCATCTGAGAGCTGGACAATGACTAAGGCTGACAGAAAAAGAATTGATGCCTTTAAGTTGTGATGCTGGAGGAAAGTACTGAACATACACTTGACTGCCAAAAAAATAAAACAGGTATGTCCTGGAGAAGATGAAACCAGCTTGCTTCATGAAGGAAAGGATTTTAAAACTCTCTGTTACATGTTTTAGATATGCTTCCAGGAGGAACCAGTCCTTGGAGAGAAATACCACACTTGGAATGGTAAAGGGTCATCTCAGGAGAGGAAGTCCCCGAATGAGATGGGTTGACACAGTGATGGTGGCAATAGGGTCAGATGTGCCAGAGACAGTGGGGTTGACTCTGTACAGGACAAGGGTCAAAGCTATTGTTTACAGGTTTGCTAAGAGTTGAGTTGACAGTATAGAACAACAACAACAACATTACACCTTCATCTTACCAGCTATTTTGCTTAGGTAGAAAAACACTCAGATCTTGGATCATGACATCATAAATTTAGTGAAGTTATAATTCCAGTTATCATTGCTGTGGTCTCTATTAGACTAATGATTATATGCCCTAGTACTTATCAGCCAGTAATTAATTAGAGAACACTGTTTCTTTGTTAGTGTACTCTACCAGACACTTTTTCTTTTCAACTAGAAGGTGTAGCATCACACATCTATGGCTTTACCTAAAAGTCATACCAACTCTAACTCTCTGCCATTGTCCATTCTTCTCTATGAATAATCTCATGTGTGGTCTTCTAGAGGCTATCATGCCAAGCCCCCTATATCGATGGCATCATGCTTACTGAACTTGATGAATGGGAATCAGCAAACATTATAAACATACTGGTAAGACATTTGTTTTCCATGAGGTGCAAAATATTTAACATTTCTGAGTTATTTGTCAACATCTCCTGACAATTCTACTAATTCTGTTTTATGTCAATACTATATTGTTAAGAAGATCTATCAACAATCTGCGTTATGCAGATGACACAACCTTGCTTGCTGAAACTGAGGAGGACCTCATGCACTTACTGCAGAGGGTCAAGGACAGCAGCCTTCAGTATGGACTGAGGCTCAATGTCAAGAAGACAAAGATTCTCACCACTGGACCAATTGGCAGCGTCAGGATGGATGACGAAGAGATTGAGATTGTTCACAGCTTCAGTTTGCTCGGCTCCACAGTCAACACTCTTGGCACCAGCAGCCAGGAAATAAAAAAACGTATCGCGATGGGAAAGTCTGCTGTTAGGGACCTCTCTAAAGTACTCAAGAGCAATGGTGTCTCTTTGGAGACGAAGGTGTGCCTGATACAGGCCATGGTCTTTGCAATCACTTGTTATGCATCAGAGAGCTGAACAATGACTAGGGAGGATAGAAGGAGAATTGACGCCTTTGAGCTGTGGTGCTGGAGGAGAAGAGTATTGAATGTACCTTGGACTGCTAAGGAAACAAACAGATTCATCCTAAAGATGGTTAAACCAGGCTACTCCTTGGAGGCAAGGATTCTGGGGCTTCATCTGACATACTTTGGACATGTTGCAAGGAGAGACAGGTCTTTGGAGAGGGACAACGCAGCAGGGGAAGACCCTCTATGAGGTGGATTTATTCAGTGACTAGGGTAATCGGGATGGGTGTGTCAGAGGCAATGTGATTGGCACAGGATAGAGCAGGGTTTAGGGCTGTTGTACATACGGTCGCTATGAGCTGCAAACGACTTGATGGCACAAAACAACAACAACAACAACAGGCACAGGATAGAGCAGGGTTTAGGGCTGTTGTACATACGGTCGCTATGAGCTGCAAACGACTTGATGGCACAAAACAACAACAACAACAAATAATTCTGGGTGGATTGTTGCTAGTTTTTATTGTGTAATGGCTATCTTTTTCTCTTATTAATATCTTTCCTTCTGACTCCCTCCAGATCTTGCAGCAGTATTCCTAGACTATTGGCCTATGGTAATAACAGCAATACAGTAGAGTGAGTCATCAAGCAAACAGACAATTTGGTTTAGTTCCTTTTTATGGCAAGATATTTTAATGTATGTTTACCTTTCACCCCGATTAGCCTATTCTAAGCTATAGTTAAAAGCAAAGATTGGCATTTTTGTTTACTTTGTTTTTTTCCAAAGAACAGGAATTGTGAGAGGTGACGATTTCTGTTCTCCACTCTCAGCCTATAGCTGTAATCAGTAAATCTGGTTCTGTCCTCTTACTTGGAGCACTTGTTGGCCTCTCAGTACTAATTAAACTTTTAGTCATTATTACTTGTTTTGGAACTTTGGAGCTCAGCAGGCATAAGGATTAGATGCTCTACTTAGTGTGTTGTTTCATTTCAGTTCATAGTGACATTGAGCTATGTATTTTTTTTTTCCTTTTCCAACTTTATCACTGCTATGTATTTAGAACAGAGGAAGAAACATCAACACTTAAATTTACCAAAATATCCTTAACCTGGGAGACCCTTGATGAGATGGATTGATATGGTGACTGCAATGATGGACTTAAACACAATAGAGGCTGTAAAGATATTGAAGGATTTTGAAGTGTTTCTTTTTGTTGCACTTGGACTATGCTATGAATGGATTTATTGGTCCCTAACAACAACCACCATTCTCAACTTGATATAGTAAACTCATTAGCCTGGAAACTAGTAATTTGCAAATTATGGTGAATAATTGTTTATTGTTGTTGTTAAGTGCATTCTAGTCAAATATGACTCATAGTGACCCTATGGTGAATAATGGAAAATATATAATTATAATTTTTTTCCTAGAGAACACTGTTGTTAGTTTCAATTGAGTTGTTTCTGACTCATGAGAACCCTATGTGCAAACGGCAGAACTTCTCCATATGGTTAACCAGTTTTGGGAGTTTGGGAGGTCCTGGCATGCAAAATCAGATCACCAGACCTGTCTGTCACAGCATCATTTGGTGAGTTTGAACCAGAAACCATTCTAATAATGTGGTTGTTGTCGTATATCATCAAGTTGGAACTAACCCGTAGCTGACCCTCCAGTGGGTTTTTAGAAGCAGTTAATTTCACAGGAGAAGATTGCCCATCCTTCTCCTGTGGAGCAGAAGATTTGAATCTCTTGCCTTCATGATTGCAGTGCAGCTATAGTCACTGCTTAACCACTACTCATGTGCTGTATTATTCTGTAATACTTTTGAGTTAACTAGATATAACTGTAAATGCAGAGTATGTTTTCTTTTTTCTCAAAGATGCTTGAAAGGATACATTTTGAAACAAACCATAAAGGGTTTTTGCCTGAGTGATATACCCATTCGCATGGATTTTGGAGAGTTACAGAACTGTTTGTTCCACGCGGGTTCTGGCAATGTGGAAACTGTTAAGAGAAAAGTAGAAACTTTTTTTCTTGGTGAGGATTTTTAAGTTTGTTCAAATAAAAAAAATATTTCTAGACATAATTTGATGAATTAAGTTGTTTAAGACGGAGATCCCAAAGTTAATGCTCCTAAATTATCTGAAATTTACTAGATATTAAATATTTTCACTCTCTTATGTCAGCCAGTATTATAAAATAACAGGGGTAATTTGAGGCTATAACTATAGTTTTTAAGTTAGAGCAGATAAGGGTTTCTGAACAAAGCCTCTTAGGAATAAGGGTTACTTTTCTTATTTTCTCACATTGTCCTTTACTGAGATTGATACCCATTTATCATGCAGAAAAATGTTTATGCCATTAGTGAACGAATCAATATGTAATTACATATAAGACAAGTTTCCCATTTAATCAGTTTTAAAGAAAGTAATAAAGATAATTAGATTTGGCTTACTCAGATTATTGATTCTGTTCAGAAATAATTTGTCAAAGTTCAGGGCATACGAGGCATGTTTTGTAACTTGGCACGTTATTGATGAGTGCTGCCAAGTCAGTTCCAACTCATAGGAACCCTGTACAACAGGATAAAATCACTGTATAGAGATTTCTAAACTAATACTTACAGGAGCAGATTGTGGGATTTTTTTCTCTACAGGTTTGAAACTCTGAGCTCTTAACCACGGTACTATGAGGGTTCCTTAAATGAGACATAGTAAATCTTTAATATGTGCATATCTTCAAACACTCTTTAAAAGTTCAGCAGTTTTTAAATTATATTAACCAGTAAATAACGAAATCATCTATGGTATGAATAACACCACTGCAAAAAGAGCAAGAGCTATGTGAAGATGGCCATGTCTGACCTTTATCAATTTCAAAAAGTATTAACTTCATTAACAGCATCAGTAACACAAAACCAATTTCCATGAGGTCAGACATGTCCCCCATGCTCTCATACTTCTTTCTATTCATCTCAACACCAATCTTACTGCTCTTCTGAGTTCAAAATCTGATGCACTAGCTCACAGAGCACACAAAACAGAAAACAGTCAAGATAGCTCCAAAGTGTGCATACAGGCACTTCAGCCTCTAGCCTCACGGCTTCAGGCCAATGTTTCCAAATTTTCAATACTGAGAATATTGGCGTCTCACTCCCAGGTGTCCAACAAAGTTCTCAGTCCTGCCAATATTAGCTTTCATCTGTCAAGGTCATATCTCACATCAAGTCTCCAGTTTTGACTATAGGTTCTCCAGTTTTAGTGTAGGTATTGTTTTTGTAGGTGTAGCTGCTACAATGTCTTTCTTTTTCTTCAATGGCACCAGAAGATCTGACTGCTTCTCGGTGCTGGCTTGCTCAATTCAATGATGAGAGTAGCCAGTTCGCTTATAGAGTGTTGAAACTTGCCAATCCCTTGTGGGAAGGCTAACACGCCCCATTTGTATGTCCCCACCCATATACATAACAAAGTCAAATAATGGCTAAGAAAACTCACATTGAAAGACAAATTCCATAACTATGAAACAAAGAATAAAGAAATAATTCTGTGCATGTATAATTATTTTTTTTTAAATTTCCTATCCAAGAAAATAATTTCTGTTTGAGTGAAATGTTATAATCCATCTTAGATGATTTATTGGGAAAGTAATTTTAAAACATACAATGACATTTGTTGTTCTTAGTGCTTTTGAGTTCTTTCAGATTCATAACAACCCCATGGATAACAGTACTAAACATTTCCAGGTCCCATGTCATCCTCACAACATTCACTATATTTCAGCCTGTTGTTACAGCCACTTTGTCAACCATCTTGTTGAGGTTCTTCATGTTTCTCACTGATTCTCTAGTTTATCAAGCATGAAGTCCTTGTCCAGAATCTAGTCCCACTTGATAACCTAAAATACTTGAGAATACTTGAGATGAAGGCTCATAATTCAGGAACAATCTTTCCCTTCTCTACCCTGTAATTATATCTGGACTTACTGAACATTAATGTGACAAGATTATAGAACAAATATTTGTGTCATTTGAGTTGTAAAACGGGACTGACATCGGGACGGGGAGGAGATGGAGAAAGATAAATTATGTATACTGCATTGAAACAGATGAAAGAGAGAACTGTTTAAAAGGGATATATGATTAAGTATTATTATCATGACAGGAGTCTATAATGAAGGCTGCATAGTGTAGTGGACTTGGGGGAAGGGATTGTATAACAATTAAATATATATATATATTTGTGGGGTTTTTGTTTTGTTTTGTTTTCAAAGTGTCAGGGAGAAAAGTGCAGCAATGAATGAATGGAAACCCAAAGTCTCTGTAAACTTTCATTAAAATTAATAATAAAAAGTTTCAAAAAAGAAACAAATTACCTGTGGATAATGGCTGACACTGTGTTAAATATGCACTAAACCACTTCTGTGGGTTTTTTTTTCCTTCTGGACCCACAGGAAGACTATTTCCTAATTCTATGTCCAGTATTCTCTTGAATTGTCCATTCTGAAACTTTCTGAACTAAAAAAAAATATCCAACTAACCATGAAAAAAACGAATTATCTTTATCAAGAAAATGTTTAAAAGTCCATTCTTATTCATGTGGGCTGGTGTACTCACCAGGATATGACCTTGAGTCTATCTCCCTGAATTTAAAGACCATCCCAGAAACAGGTTTTAGAACTAATAGTCAAAGCTCAGGCAAGTTGTGGGCTGACATAAAGAATATCATCCATGAAAAGATCAAAAGGTCATTACAGAAACAAAGAAAATTAAAAGACCAAAATGAATGTCAGAAGAGACTCTGGAAATTGTAATAAACAGTTGAGAAGCCAAAACAAAAAGGAGAAATATGAAAGAAGATGAATAAAAGAGTTCAAAGAACAGCTTGAGGAGACAAAACAAAGTAATTATAATAAAATGAATAAAAAACTGGAGTTAAAAAAATTAAAAGGGAAGAACACCCTTGCTATTTCTAAGGCTAAGAGAACCAAAAAATAAATTCAAGCCTCAAATTGCAATACTGAAGGATGCTATGGGAAAAATAATGAATGATCCAGGAAGCATCAAACAGAAGATGGAAAGAATACACAGTCACTCTAAAAAAAAAAAAAAAAGAAAAGAAAGGAGAGAAGTAGCATCTGAACAAGAACCAATGGCAATGAAGGAAGTTCAAGCTTCACTGAAGACATTAGTAAATAACTAAGCCTCAGGAATGGATGAGTTACCAATTGAAGTGCTTCAACTAACAGATGCAACTCTGGATGTGCTCAACATCCTATGTCAAGAAATTTGGAATATAGCTACACTTGACTGAAAACATAAGTATCTTTTCTCAGGTGATCCAAAAGTATGTGGAAATTATTTAAAAAATCATTATTAATATCCCATGCAAGTAAAATCTTGCTGAAGATTATCCAAAAACAACTAGTAAGGTACATCAACAGAGAACTGCCAGAAGTTCCATCTGGATTTAGAAGAGGTCGTAGAACCAGGAATATCATTGCTGATGTCAGATGAATTTTGACAGAAAGCAAAAAATATAAGAAGGATATTTATCCAAATTTTATGACTATGCAAAGGTATTTGACAGTGTAAATCATAACAATTATGGTCAACACTAAAGAGAATAGGAATCCCATAACAATTAATTGTGCTCTTTCATAACCTATACTTAACATCAAGAAGATGTTTTTTGAACAGAGCACAAGGACACTATATGATTCAAAATCAAGAATGCTGTGTATCAGGGTTGTATTCTTTCTCCATACTTATTCAATCTGACTGCTGTCAATTATTTCATCTTGCTTAGATCCACAATGAACACCCCTGGTTCTAGCAGTCAAGAGATTAGAAGATGTGTTGCGCTTGGAAAATCTTCCATCAAGAACGTGTTCATTTAAAGATTATGGTGCACCTGATTCAAGTCATTATCTTTTCAATTACTTTTTAAGCACTGGAAAGTTGGACAAAGAATAAGGATAATAGAAAAATAATTAATGCTTTTGTATTGTGGTGTTGGAGAAGAGTACTGAATATTCCATGGACTGCCAAGAGAACAAACAAAATATGTTTTGCAGAAAGTACAACAAGGGTGCTCCCTAGAGTCAAAGATGGTCATGTGGTTAGGAGAGACAGGATCTTGGAAATGAACATCATGCTTGCAAAAGTGGAGGGCCAGAGAAATAAAGAACCTCAGTGAGGTGAACTGACACAGTGACTGTAACAATGAGCTAAAGCATATCAGAAATGGTGAAGATGACACAAGAAATGGCAAAGTGCAGACCCACAGGGTTGCTATGAGTCATACTTGTGACAGTACCTAACAACAACAACAACAGTGACCAGAACTTCTACTAGATATTTGTTGGTTACACCAAATAAGGACAGCTTCATGACTCTAAGTCAGTTTTACAAACTTTCTTGTAATTTTTATGCACGGAAAACTTGGAGAGACTATTTAGGTTTTCTTAAATGTAAATTTTTCAACACTTTTCCCTCTCCTAACTCCTTTTCTACTGAAGTATACAAGCTAGATACTATTGAATTGTGAGTATTTCTTATAGCTTAAATGGATGACAGCTTTACAAAGATTTTCTATAACAGTAGCACCAAGCCAATGGTGCCTCAGAGCTGTCCTCTGATAAAACTGGTGATGATTAAGCCTAGTTACTCCTCACTCTAGCTGATAGTTCGGTCTGACCAACATCTTCCTATTTGGGATTACGTGGAGTGTCATGACATTTGCAGCAGTATAGTGGAACCTCTCAACAGAGTTCATATCACTGGACCTCCTCTCACATGTATCTTCAATTGGAACCTGAAAGATTATGTAATGTTGCTTTGTCATCATCTAGTCTAATACATTTGTTTTATAGAAGCAAAACCAAAACAAATGAAGGGAAATAATCTTACATGCAGTACTATTGTTGTTGAGAACCATCATGTGCTGACTCATAGCTGACCCTCCAGCAGGTTTTCAGAGGTAGTAAATCCCACATGTTTCTCCCACAGAGCAACAAGTGGATGCAAACTGTGTATCTTTGGGTTAGAAGTGCAATTCCTTACCACTAAGCCACCAGAGCTCCCTCATTAAGGGAATTGATTATACATAACTAGTTAAGGACAAATCTGATATGTTCTACAGAAACTTCTGATCCTTTGCTCTCACCTAGCAAAACTCTGGACAACTATAGGAGAACAGAGTCAGAAATCTCTATATAATTTTCCATCTGAGAAGATGCACACTGTCTCACCAGCACCAGATCAATCTGCTCCCAATAACAGAGATGAGGGTCAACCCTTCCCAATCCCACTACTCACTTCCACAGCATCTCCACTGAGCTCCACTGCTGGACTGAATTCTCTGCAAAGAGATCACAGAGCTGTTAAATGGCATTACCAACTCCAACAACAAGACTTTCCAATGTCGAAGTTTATTATGGGTGAAGAGAGATCTTTGTTGCAAATGCACAAAAGTTCTGTTTCGAACAGAAATTTCTAGTTTGTTAGCAAAGAGTAAAAGAAACAAAGCTGTTTCACTTTTTTCAGATGACTGACACCATTGGTGATTACTTCAGGGTGGGGGAAAATTCTTAAATTATAATGACTTCAGTTCTTGACTATAAAGTTAAAAGAGCTCCCAGTTATTAAAGCTAATAAATCAGAGAGAAGAAGAAAGAAAAAGAGAGAGGAAAGGAGGGAGGGTAAAAGGAAGGGTGAGAGAAAAGGATTCTAAATGCAAATCTGGACACTTTGCAATTTTCTGCATGCAAAACTCAGAGCTCCTATCCCCACTCCCACGTTCTTCCTTTACCTCATTCACTCTGGGTATCCTAAAACCAGCAAAAGGACTCGTGGGACCCAGAGTTCTATAAGATGTAATTATGGTACCTTATTTTTAAGAGTTTAAAAGTGCATCTTTATGACCTTATGCTGCCACAGTAACTTTTATATGTTTGATTGACATAAAACATGCACTGACATAAAACATTTCCTAGAACTGTGGAAATGGGGAGTTTTTAGTCACTCTGCTCTCCTCTCCTCCAAGGGACATCCCTTCAATTCCTGCTGTCCCTCCTGATTTGTTCAGTAATATTGATCAGCTGTAGTTAGAAGAAGGCAGTTAGTGACCCCAGTACAGCTATTCTGGTTGTTGTAAAAGTTAAAATGAACTGAAACAAAGTGCATGTGATTCATGAGCCACAGATGCATGTGGAGCTCAGAAGGCTAGCCTTTATGGATCATTTTAAAGGTGATTTTTTTTTTCATACATGGAGGTTTTACATCTTCTCTTGCTCTTGAGTTGTCATTTTTTTCTTCCTTTTTAAATTTTTTAAAGTTAAGTGAAAGGCGTTCCTTTTCCATCTTAGAAAAGGTGTTTTTGTATAGCCAGTATATAGGCTTCTCAAGTTTTACGAAGTGACTAATACCCTACAGGGATAAACCAGGCTGTCAACTTTCCTGAGATTTTTGGCAAGAACCCCAAATACTGGTTAAAGACATCAGGTCAAAAGCTCATTTTAAGAAAAGATTTTCTACCAAAGACCATAAGTATGCATGTATATTGAAGCATACATGTCTAAAGAGGAACATGTGTTTAGCTCTTCTTCCAAAGTGAAGGGAAGACTAGATACAAGAGAAATACAAAGTAAGCTTATACATAGATGTATTTTTGTTTGTTTGTTTGTTTTACAAGAATTCTTCCAGGTTCCCTCTACTTTCTGATCCTTTCTGAAGAAATAACACACATTGATTACTAATTTCATATATGACTGGAAGAAGATAAACTCAAGAAAGGGAAAAATCCAATTATTTAATCTCAAAATATTATCATGCTTAATGGGGGTTTATTCAGAATCTTCTTTTCCCGTCTTTCTAGTTTCTAATTCTTTTAGAAAATGAAAAAAAATTCTCATAATTTATTTTTGCCTAATACTGGTGGCCTAGCAGCAAGAAGCTGCACTGTAATCCCAAAGGCACGTGGTTTGAATCCACCAACTACTTCATGGGAGAAGGATGGGCAGTCTCCTCCTGTGTAAACCCACCAAAGGGTCACTATGGGTTGGTTCCAACTCCATGGTACATAACAATAACCACAATTATTCATTAGAAAAAATTATTCTTTTTTAAAATTCATTTCAAATTCACTTATTTCTAATTACGTCCATTTCCAGTTAGTAACGGACTGTGGGAGATATAGAATGACCTTTTACAACACTCACAAACCAATCACAAAGATCCTTTCCTTAGGAATAGGGAGTTGACTAATCTGGACCATTGATAGCACTTTGTTGTTGTCACTGCCCCACTGGTTAAGCTGATAGTAACTCACAGTGTTCCTCTGTTGGATTTTAGAGAAGACTCTCCATCTTCTTCCTAAGGAGTAGCTTGTGGATCCAAACTATTGACATTTCAGTTGGCACACTAGATCACAATGTTACTAAAAATTTAGTATTTCTTCAAAACTCCTGGAATTGTTTCTGGGGATCTAGATACATGCAAATGAAAATGTTCTGTGTTAAACCACAGGGTGAATTGACCAAAAAGTTCAATGTAATACACCACTTTTAATCTGTGGGTATTTAGCAAGTATTTTTTTAACTAATTGGCAACAATTTTGGTCCACTTGTGAAAAAATGTAAAATGAATTAGCTGGCCCCCATGCTTCTTCAGTCACCCAGGGAAGAGTTTATTAGTGACTACCCCCGTAACTGAAAATAGAAAATTCCTCTGAAGGCCAAAGAAGCCTGAAGAGAGAGGAGCTTCTTAGGCTGCTTTCAGCAGACAAAAAAATATGTCAATAACACATGAAAGGAGAGTTTGTGGTGAACTTGATCTTTATGTTTTTAAATCGTAAGAAAAATGTCTTATTTCCAACAGAGAGACCATTGGAATCTCCATTAAAATAAGACATAACAGAACTTTCTATTTTCTTTAACTCAAAACATTCTGTCCCCAAAACAGAGGCTATTCCATGAAGTGGTCAACCTTGTTTCAAAGGACTCAGAAGTGCCATGTAAGTAACAATGCATGGTTGCCTGCTTTACTTGACAACAGTGACTGTGCTAGAAATCAAACCCCCAAACTAAACTCAATGCTTTCAAGGTGATTCCAACTTGTAGTGATCCCCCGCCCCATTTAGGTTTCTGAGGCTCTAAATCTTAATGGGAGCCGACAGCCTCATTTTACTCCTGTAGGATAGCTAGTGGTTTGAACCACCAACCTTTGAGTTAGCTTAACATGTAACATACATTTCCTGGATTGGGATAGAGGAAGAGAATATTGTACCTCTCTAACAAGAGAAACAAAGGATTTTTCACTAAAGTATAAGGGCATAAGAAAGCACAACTCTGGGATGCATCTAGAATGACTGGAGGTATTGCGTCCTTATCCTTGATAAAGGATATTTTACATAAACACAAAAGGAGAGGTTTCAATTGCCTCCCTCAGGAGACATTGTTGCCTTGGACATAAAGAATACTACTGATAATTGTGATGCCTTGATCCTGGAAACTAGCAAACCATATCTTCTTCTCCATTTTCAGGCAGCATGGAAGATATCCAGTTCTGGTATAAGTGAGGTCAATGACATATATTTGGCTTGAAATTTATGACTATGTGAGCAGTTATGACTGGAGTCAAGACTAACGTACTTTATAGAAAATTACATGAAATTTTATACAATTTTTAAAATTTTATTGTGGTTTGCTTAAAAAGTTTGTATACATTGTGATGTTTCACTCTGTTTTTCATTCCTATTGTGTTTCATAAAATCATTCCCATACATTATTTTTTATAAAATTAATCATAACTGGACCTTGCCCATCATTCCACTATCTTTTCACCTGGACCCTTCCCATTTCCTTCATCCACACCTTCCCCCCACCAACCTGAGTAACTCTGTGATTTCATCCCTTATCCATCCTCACCCCTCCCCTACCATCTCTTCCCCGCTTTGATTCCCATACATGCTTTACTAGTTATAATTCTATTCTTACAATAATGGTTTTTTTTGCAGTATTTTTCCTTATGAGACTGAGTTAGATCACTCAGCAAAATGCTCTCTAGTCTCTCACAAGTAATGTAGTATTATTCAAAGTCATTGTTCCTGGAGGCTGTATAGTATTCCATTGTGTGAATGTACCACAATTTCTCAAACCATTTAGTTGTGGTTGGATATTTGGGCTGTTTCCATGTTCTTGCAAAGGTGAATAATACTGGTAAAAACATTGATGTACAAGTCTGGAGAGGATAAAATTGATTAATGGGATTTTCTAAAGATTAAATCTCAGTGTTCCTCAAAAACCTTTTCCACTTTCCCTCTGTAACTTTATTTGTGCCACTACTAGAACCTCTACTCAGAATATTATTGCTTGTTAATTTTTGAGTCATGTACTTTTAACTTGTTAGTTAAATTTGTGTCTTCTAGGTTGCAACACCTGCATGATACATCTTCAAGGATATGAACATGTACAGCTAAGCACAACTGATAACAGTGCATCTAAATTCCAAAATCAACCTC
>NW_006399861.1:6727587-6736422 GCF_000299155.1 Elephantulus edwardii
AATAAAAAACACAAAAAGAAACCTTTTCCCAAACCCAACAGCTAGGGAAAAAAATTGGCAATACCATCTCAGACAAGGGTCTCATAACAAAAGTTTACATAATACTCCTAAACTTCCAGAAGAAAAAAAGGCTTTTAACCCAGTTACAAAATGGGTAAAAGACATGGAAAGACTTTCCACAGAGGAGGACATTTGGATGACCAACAGACACATGAAGAAATGTTTAAAATCACTGGCAATAAGAGAGTTGCAAGTCAAAACCACAATGAGATACCATCTCACCCCAGTAGCAGTGGCAAAGTTTAAGAGGGCAGCAAGTAATAAATGTTGGAGAGGATGTGGAGAGGTGGGAACTTTCATACACTGTTGGTGGGATTGTAAAATGGTACAACCACTCTGGAAGGTAGTTTGGCATTTCCTCAAAATGTTGAAGACAAAAACTCCATTTTACCCAGCTATTCAACTACAAGGAATATACCTTGAGGAAATTAAAACTGAAATACATTAAATTTTTGATACATAGGTTTAAAGGATGAGATTCAAACATTTCCCACTTACATTAACCCTCTGTAAAATGTAATATTTCTATTTTATAGACCTAAATATGAAGTTAAGTTACTTGCATAAAGATTATGCCATTCAAAAATGATAGAATTCAGATGTGCATATATGAAAAGGGGTGGATGACATCAAAAGGCAGATAATTAGAAAAAGAAAATAGAGCATCAAGTATTTATTAACAAAATAGTAAAATAAGAAAGTAAAATTCAGTGTCTAAAAGACTAAAATAACTTTGAATTCAGAAGGAAAGTTTCAAAGAGTAATTAGAAGATCCTAAAGACCTGTGGTAGCCCTAAAGATGTTGTCAGATGATAAAGAATCCATTATGACTCATAATGAGTTTATGTACAACAGAATGAAGCATTGTCTGGTCCTGTGTCTGCCTCACTATCATTTTTATTTTTGTCCATTGTTGCAAACTCTTTGTAACTCCATCTTGTAGAAGTTCTTCTCGTCTTCCTTGCTGATCTTCTGCATTATCAGCCATGACATCCTTCACCAGAGTCTGTAACCTCCTTGTATTAAAGTATATGTGACAAAGTCTCACCATCTTTCTGAAGAGTATTCTGGCCATACTTCAGAGACAAATGTAATTATTTTATTGACAGTCCATTTATATTTCTTTTTCTCACAGTCCTCTACCAGTACAGTAATTTAAAGGTGTCATTTCTTTTTTGTTCTTCTTTAATTACTGTTCAGTATTTGCATATGGACTATAATCTTCAATATGGATGGAAGCTCAACATCAAGAAGACAAAGATTCTCACCACTGGGCCAACTGGTTACATCATGATATGTGGAGAAGATATTGAAGTTGTTAACAATTACAACTTGCTTGATTTCATAGTCAACACTCTTGTCACCAGGAGTCAGGAAATCAAAAGACAAATTGCACTGGAAAAATCTTCTATGAAGGACCTCTCCAGAGTTCTGAGAAGCAACGATGTCAGTCTAGAAACTAAAGTGTGCCTAACCCATGCCATGGTCTTTGCAATTACTTATTATGTTTCAGAAAGCTAGACAATGACTAAGATGAGAGAAGACTAATTGATGCCTTTGAGTTGTGGTGCTGGAGAAGAATCTTGGACATATCATGGACTGCCAAAAAAACAAATAGATCTGTTTTAGAGAAGGTGAAGGCAAGTGTCTCCTTGGAGGCTAAGAATTTGAAGTTCAGTGTCCAGAGAGACACCGTTGCTCCTGAGTACTTTAGAGAGGTCCCTAACAGCAGACTTTCCCATCGTGATACGCTTTTTGATTTCCTGACTGCTGGTGCCAAGAGTGTTGACTGTGGAGCCGAGCAAACTGAAGCTGTGAACAATCTCAGTCTCTTCTCCATCCATCCTGATGCTGCCAATTGGTCCAGTGGTGAGGATCTTTGTCTTCTTGACATTGAGTCTCAGTCCATACTGAAGGCTGCAGTCCTTGACCCTTCGCAGCAAGTACATGAGGTCCTCCTCAGTTTCAGCAAAAAATGTCAGCAATTGACGTGTTTGGAATCACAGAAGCCAAGAAAGCTTCAGATACAAGCTGTCAGATCATGGGTTGGACAATGGAAGATATTTTCTGAAGGGACTTGGCAGATGCGAAGGGTTATCCTGGTGGAGGGTGGAGCTGGGAAGTAAGTGGGTCAAGGCACTGGGCTAAGGGTGGGGTCAACACTGTAACTAATGCTTACCTCCACAATAAGGGATTTATCTTTCACTGCTCCACAAATTGCTTGTCTGTCAGATACTCCTCTAAATCTGAACATTCAGATTAAGACAGACTAGGAAGAAGGATTGGCCACCCACTTCTGAAATAGCAGGCCTCTGAAAACCCTATGCACAACAGAACACACGCAGACTAACAGAAAACAACAACATGTCAAATTAATAATTCTGTGTATGTTTGTAAATTGGGAGGAATGTGGAAGTTTCCAGGACTTTCAATTGATGAGTGTGAGTCCTGAGATGCCTCAGGTTATTTATATATTTCTCATGAAATATTTTAAAATAAAAACTCAAATTTAATACTAAAATGAATTCAGGCAAATATGTACTATGTGTCACAATTTTAAAAAGATAAATGTTTTCAGGATTTAGACTTTAATCTTCAACTATTTGGGAACATCACATTACCTAGAGTGATTCTCATTATATTTCATCTAATCAAAGTTTTATTGTTGTTGTGTTCTTAAGTGCTGTCGAGTCACTTGCCACCCATAGTGACCCTAGATACAAGAGCTGTGAAGCTGCCCTGTCCTGAGTCAGTCTCACTGATTCTGACACACCAACCCCCACTGCCCCAGTTACTGTATCAATCCATCTCATCAGGAGTCTTTATCTCCTGTGCTGTCCCTCTACTCTTCCAAGCATGATGTCCTTCTGCAAGGACTGGACTGGTCCCTCCTGGCCTCATGCCCAACATATGTGAGATAGAGCTTCAAAATCTTGGCCTCCAAGGAGAAACGTGGTTTCACCCTCACCAAGACAAATTTGTTTTCTTAGCAGTCCATATTTTCAAGACTCTTTTCCAGGACCACAACTCAAAGGCATCAATTCTTCTTCTGTCATCCTTAGTCATTGTCCAGCTTTCTGATGCATAACAACTAATTGTGAAGACCAGGGACTTAATTAGTTGCATCTTAATCTCTAGACTGACATCATTGCTTTTCTGTACTCTGGAGAGATCCCCGACAACAGATTTTTCCAATACAATTTGTCTTTTGATTTCCTGACTGCTAGTGTGGAGAGTGTTGATTGTGGAGTCAAACAAGCTGTAATTTAAAAAAAAAAAAAAACTTCAATCTCTTCTCCACCTATCATGGTGCTACCAACTGACCCAGTGGTGAGAATCTTTGTCTTCTTGATGTTGAGCTTCAATTCATATTGAAGACTGCAGTCTTGTGCAGTAAGCATTTCGGGTTCTTCTCACTTGAAGCAATCCTGTGTGTCATCTGCATGCCAAAAACAAATAAAAGGGAAAAAACCCAACAAAAATCTAAAAATATCACATTACCAGTTTTCTCTTCTATCGTGACTATGAACTTTCATTTCTGTGAACATGAAAATATCTTACATATTCAGGTAAATCTGAAATTAACCTCTTGATATGCTGTTATTTGCCATCAAGTGACCTGTGACTCAAAGCAAACTTATGTACTATAGCTTTGAAGTCTGCCCTGTCCAAAGCCAGTGTCACTGACTCCTATAGATTTACCCCCTTGCCCTAGTCACTGTATCGATCCATCTGATCCAGTGTCTTCTTTGCCTACACTGTCCCTCCACCCTCCTGAGCATGATGTCCTTCTCCAAGGACTGGTCCTTCCTGGCCACATGCCCAATGTATGTGAGATGGAGCTTCAAAATCCTAGCCTCCAAGGAAGAACTTGGATTTCACTCTCTCCAAGACAGATCTGTTTGTTTTCTCAACTGTGAATGTTACGTTCAAGACTCTTCTTCATCACCACAACTTAAAAGCATTAATTCTTCTTCTATCACCCTTAGACTTTTTTTTTTATTTTAATGAAAGTTTAGAGAGACTTTGGATTTCCATTCATTAATTGTGTGCAATTTCCTCCCTCCCCCCTCCCAGTTTGTTTTTCTCGTTGAAAAGTATAAATAAACAAATAAATAAATAAAAATCTTTCATTGTAATATAATCCCTCCCGCCCCCTAGTCCACTCCACTTTGCAGATTTCATTCTGGACTCTTGTCATGACAATATCTAATCATATATTTCTCTTAAAACGTTCTGTTGCTCATCTATGTCAATACAGTATACGTTCTTTATCTCCTCTTAGTTTCCCCCTAACTCCGATGTAATTCTCCCCTTTACAACAGTTACACTATGCAGAAAAACTCTTTCATTGTTATGTGACCCCTTCCCCAAGTCCACTCCAAGATGCAGCCTTTGTTCTGGACTTCTGTAATGACAATAATACCCAATCATATTTCCCTTTTAAACAGTTCTTGCCTTTATCTGTTTCAATGCCATATACATCATTTTTCCCTCCTTTTCTATCTTCCCTCAACCCCGATGTCAGTTCTATTTTACAACAATGGCCCTACGCAATATTTGTTCTTTTGTGACTGAGATATTTCACTGAGCACCATGTCCTCCAGGGTCATCTATTTTACATAATATTTCATGAGTTCCTTGTTCTACAGTGTTGCATAGTATTCCATTGTGTCAATATACCAGAGCTTCTCTATCTGTTCATTTGTTGATGGGCACTTGGATTGTATCCAGCACTTTGCCATTGAGAACAAAGCTGCAATAAACATGGGTGTGCATATATCGGCTTGGGTGGCTGTTATGGTTTCTTTAGGGTAAATTCCCAATAGTAGAATTGCTGAGTCAAATGGTATTTCTATTTGCAACTTTTTGAGAAAGCGCCATACAGCCTTTCAAAGTGGTTGCATCATTTTACACTCCCACCAACAGTGAATAAGGGTTTTAGTTTCTTCACAACCTCACCAGCATTTGATATTTGTTGTTCTGTTACATTTTGCTATTCTTACTGAGGTGAGATGCTATCTCATAGTTGTTTTGATTTGTATCTCTCTTAGAGCTAGGGATATTGAATATCTTCATGTGTTTGCTCATCATCTGAATATTTTCTTTGGTGAAGTGTCTGTTCATATCCTGTGCCCATTTTTCAATTAGGTTGTTGTGGTGCTTGAGTGTTTTATAAATTCTAGATATAAGTCTCTTAAATAACATGTCATTACCAAATATTTTTTTCCCAATTGGTGGCTTTCCTTTTTACCCTGTTGTGTTGAAGAAGTTTTTGGATATGCATGGGGATTTAATTCTTAGAAGGTCCCATTCATCTATTTTATCCTTACAGGGTTGTAGAGTTTTTGTATGCTTGGAAGACTGTTTATGTTGTGAATTTTTATTTATGTGGTGTTCTTCCAAGCTTTTCTTTAATGTAATTTATAGTCTTTGGTTTTAGTCCTAGGTCCATAATCCATTTTGAGTTGGTTCTTGTGTCTGGAGTGAGGTGTGGACCTTGCTTGAGTTTTCTTCAGATACTTTTCCAATTTTACCATTTGTCACTTCTCTACTTAACTGATTTCATCTCTTTGTCAAAAATCAGTTGACCATAGGTAGATGGGATCGTTTCTGAATTCTCATTTCTATTCTGTTGTTCTATGCTGTCTTGTCCACAACAGCAGTGTAGTAGCATTTGAAATCAGGGAGTGAGATGCCTCCTACCTTGTTTCTCTCCTAAGGAGTGCTTTGCTTATTTTGAGCCTCTTTCCATTCCAAATGAAATAGGAGATTGCCTTCTCCATGTAGTTGAATAATGGAATTGGTGTTTGTATTGGGATTGCATTGAATATGTAAACTGCTTTGGAAGTATTGTAATTTTCACAATATTGATTCTTCCTATCCATGAGCAAGGGATATTCTTTCATATCTCCAGGTCTCTTTTTGTTTCTTGTAGTAATGTTTTGTAATTTTCTTTGACTAGATCCTTTGTGTCTGGTTAGGTTTGCCCCTCAGTATTTAATCTTGTGATTGGCTATTGTGAAGGGTATTGTTTTTCTCAGCTCCAGTTCTGTATTCTCTTTGTCACTGTAGAGAAACCCAGTTGACTTTTGTATGTTGATCTTGTATCCTACCACTTTGCTGAATTGTTCAACTATGTCCAGTAGTTTTGTTGATGAGTCTTTAGGGTTTTCTAAGTAAACTATCATATCATCTACACACAGAGATAATTTTAACTCCTCTTGGCCAATTTGGGTACCTCTTATTTTGCTATCGCTAAGACTTCCAATACAATATTGAACAGGAGAGGTGATAGTAGGCATCCTTGCCTAGTTTCTGTTCTGAAGGGGAATGCCTTTAATCTCTCTCCATTGAGAATAAGGTTGGGTTTCAGGTTTGCACATGTACTTTTTACCATGTTGAAGAAATTTCCCTCTAAGCCTATTTTGTTTAGTGATTTAATCAGGAAAGGGTGTTGGATTTTGTCAAAGGCCTTTTCTGCATCAATTGATAGGATCATGTGGTTCTTGTTCTTTGCTTTGTTAATATGATGAATTACATTGTTATTCTTATGTTGAACCCTCCTTGCATACCTGTTATGAATCCCACTTGGTCATGATGAATTATATTTTTGATGTAACGTGGGATTCTATTGTTCAGGATTTTATTCAAGATTTTTGCATCTATATTCATGAGAGATATTGGTCTATAGTTTTCTATTTTGGTAGTATCTTTACCTGGCTTTGGTATCAAGGATATATTTGCTTCATAGAATGAGTCTGGGAGAATTCCATGTTTTTCTATTTTCTGAAATAGTTTATGTAGAATTGGTAACAGTTCTTCTCTGAATATTTGAAAAAATTCACTTATAAAACCATCTGATCCAGGGCTTTTTTTTGGCTGGAAGTTGTTTTGTTACCTTTTCAATTTCTTCTTTTGTAATGGGTCTGTTCAGATGTTCAGTTTTGGTTTGTGTCAGTTTAGGTAGGTTGTGAATTTGTAAGTATATGTCCATTTCTTCTAGGTTTTCATATTTGTTTGACTATAGTTTTTTTTATAATAGTCCAATGTTAGCCTTTTTATTTTAGTTGGTCCTGTTTTGACCTTACATGTTTCTTCTCTTATTCAGATTATTTGTGTATTTTTCTTTGTTAGTTCTGCTAGTGGCTTGTTGATTTTGTTGACTTTTTTGAAGAACCAACTACTAGTTTTGTTGATAATTTCACTTGGTTTTTTTTGTTTTCTATTTTATTTATTTCTGCTGTAATTTTTATAATTTCAGGTTTTTTTTAGAGGGTGTCAGATTTTCTTGTTGTTCTATTTAAATTTGCTGGAGGTGTTGGGTTAGAGAGTCAATGGTCTTTTTTTCCCCTTCATTTTGATGTGTTTGCTTATTGCTATGTATTGATCTCTGATTAATGCTTTTGCTGTGTCCCAGAGGTTTTGGTAAGTGGTGTTTTCATTGTCATTTATTTCAAGAAACTTTTTAATTTCATTTTGTGTTTCTTTTAGTAGCCATTCATGTTCAAGCAAGGTGTTGTTCAGCCTCCAAAAGTATGAGTTTTTCTTCTTTTATCCTCTTGGTATTAATTTCTAATTTTGTAGCATTGTGGTCTGAGAAGATGCTTTGTATTACTTCCTTGCTTTTTAATTTGTATTCTGGCCTTGTGACCTAAAATGTGATCTGTTCTGGAGAACGTTCCATGAACATTGGAGAAGTTCTTTTTGGAGGGGTGCATTAGCCTATAAATATCTATGAGATTGAGTTGGTTTATTGTGTGGTTTAGTTCTTCAGTATCTTTGTTGAGTTTTTTTCTGGTAGTTCTCTTTTCTTGAGAATGGTGTATTGAAGTCTCCAAGTTCTATAGTAGTATTGTCTATTTCTTTTTTCAGTTTTTTTAATGTTTGTTTTATATAATTTGCAGGTCTTTAATTTGGTGCATTGGTTATGTCCTCTTGTTCTATTGACCCTCTAAGTATTATGTAGTAGTAACCTTCCTTATCCTTTGCAATGGTTTTTTCATTGAAATTTATTTTATTAGAGATTGGTTTATTTGTTGTTCTTGTTGTAATTTGCTTGGTATATTTTTTCTATCCTTTTATTTTTAGTCTTTCTTTATCTTCATTTTTCAAGCATGCCTCTTGTAAATAGCATATAAATGAATTTTGGGTTTTTTTATCCAATATGCTACTATTTTTCTCTTCAGTGGTGTGTTCAAACCATTCACATTCAGTGTGATTGAGAGGCAAGGTTTTATTGTTAAAATTTTGTTGAGGTTTTTTTTGTGTGTGTGTGTGTGTTGTTGTTGTTAATTACTTTAGTCCATCCTGCTTTCTGTGACATCTCTTTAAGAAGGACACCTCTTAGTGCTTCCTGAAATGCTGGTCTTGTTTTTACAAACTCGCCTAGGTTCTGTTTTTCTGGGAATATCTTGATCTTTCCTTCATATTTGATAGACAATTTTACTTGGTATAGTATTCTTGGTGGGCAGTTGTATTGTTTGAGTGTTCAACCTATGTCACTCCACTGTCTTCTTACTCATTTCGTTTCTGCTGAGTAATTTGCTCTTAATCTTATCTGCTCTTCCTTATAGTTTATTTACTCTTTGTTTCTCCCTTGCTGTTTTCAGAATTCTCTCCTTATCTTTGGTTCTGGCAAATTTGATTATGATATGCCTTGGTGTTTTTCTTTTAGGGTCTATTCTTTTTTTTTCTATAATTATATTTTATTAATTTTCATAAACATTTACAGAGATTTTGGGCTTCCACTCATTCCTTGTTGCACTATTCTCT
>NW_006399861.1:6736962-6739535 GCF_000299155.1 Elephantulus edwardii
GGTTCTCTCCCTCCTCTGCTTCAGTGCAGTATACATTATTGAACCCATCTTACTCAGTGTCTCCCTAACCCCAAGGACAGTCCCATTCTATATGGTGTTCATTAAGCATCTGAATATATATTCTGAATATATTTTAATATATATTCTCTCATTCTTCATTATGTCTGTGTCTGGGAAATTTTCTGTAACTTAACTCAAAACCCACTGTTCTCGAATTGGAACGAATTAATAACTGTTTCTCCCAGTGGGTTTTAAATTGCACAAGATATTTACAGCCTGAGTATGTAAATATTTACAGGAGATTACATATGAGGAATGCCCATCTTCCTCTTAAGGGGCTGGTGGATTCAAACTGGCAGAAAAGCATGCCTTTTGAGTTAGTGCAACTTTGTATGGGCTATATAATCTGAACTCCTTTAAAGTAATTTTGTTGTTGTTGTGTGCTATCACTGGTAGCTCGTAGAGACCTTATGTACAACAGCTCTGAACTCTGCTCTATCCTGAGTCAACATTATTGTCTCTGATATACCAGCCCCAGTCACTGAGTTAATCCATCTCATTGAGTGTCTTCCTCTCTTGCATCATCCCTCCACCCTCCCAAGCATAATGTCCCTCTCCAAGGACTGGACCTTCCTTGCAACATGCTCAAAGTATGTCAGATGGAGCTTCAGAATTCTTGCCTCCAAGGTAACTTGGATCTTAATAATATTTATATGCAATCTTCATATCTCCTTTATCTTCATTTTTCAAGTATGTCTCTTGTAGATAGCATATTTATGAATTTTGGATTTTTTTATCCAATATACTACTCTTTTTCTCTTCAGTGGTGTGTTCAAACCATTCACTTTCAGTGTGATTTTTGAGAGGCAAGTGTTTTCCACCAAGTGATTCTGGTTCTGGACTTGATGGTACAAAGCAAAGTCTAAGATATATCTATTGAGTTTTCTAAAAGGACAAAGATCTAAAAATAGGACAATATTTGAAATGAGGAAGGCTTGGAAAGCTGTAAAATGAGGAAAGACATCAGACTTCAAGGTTTTGATTGGGATAAATGCAAATATGTCTATATATACATCTAAGAGCAAATTCAAGCAATATCAAACATAAAGATAAAAATCTAAAAACTTCCCAGATATCTTCAGTAGATAAGTAGTAGGTACATCCTCTTCTGCTATTGTTAAACTTTGAGTCCCTCACCATCTCCTCTTTAAATGATCAAACTTTTAGTCATTTATGTTACCAATTCCAACCTTAAATCTTCTCTGCTGAAAATACTAAACACTTTGTTTTGTTTTCTTGGTTAGTCTGTGAATGAAGGTTGCTATGAGTCAGAACTGACTGAAAGCGAGTATGTTTAATTCTGATTTTATCCAAATTCTGGACTTGTAATACATCATTAATTGAATTTTTTCATGAACATTTTTGTTGTTAATGTGTCTTCCAGTAAGAACCAACTGATAGCTGACCCTCTAGTAGCTTTTCAGAGGGAGTAAATCACACAGGAGGAGACTGCTTATCCTCCTTTGGAAGCTGGCTGATTTGAAATATGTGCCTTTGAGATTGAAGTACAACTTCTTACCATTAGGTCTCCAGAGCTCTCTGGTTATCTCACATTCTATTGATTTGTTATCTCAAATTATACCATTTAGTTATCTCAAGTGCTATTGATTTATTGGTTTAAAAAATCTTTACTATTTTAGGTATTAATATACTCTTGGGTTTTCTATTCATTATTGAGTATTATAGTTCCTATAATACTTCATTTTGATTAAAAAAATGCTAACATTTTTATTACTCTGGAGTTGGAATCAACTCATAGCTGACTCTCCAGCTGTAAAACATTAAGGCTATAAATCATATAGAGAAGATTATACATATTTTTTCCTGTGGAGTGGCAGGTGGATTCAGACCACAACAGAGTAGTGAAACTTCCTACAAATAAGACCACAAGATATCCCTTAAAAGAAATTAATTAGATTGTATAATCAATAACTCCAAATAGTTTGTGGTTAAACATGATAAAATTTATCTTCTTACAAAAAATTCTACCAATATTATGTATCTCTCATTAACATTGGGTTGGAACTGACTAGTAGTTGATCTTTCAGTGATTTCACAAGGCTATAAATCTCATGAAAGTAAGTAGCTGATCTTTCTGGGGTCAGAACCAACTGGTAGCTGACCGTCTGGCAGGTTTTCAGAGGCACTTAATCGTTGGTGGCCTCAAACTGTGTGCCTTCAGGATTGCAGTGCAGCTTCTTACCACTAGGAATAGATGCTCCTAAAAACATGTCCAAAATATAAGAGAAAATGCATCATCAACTGTGCCTCCAGGAACATCCTGGTTGCACTTTCTTCAGTGTATATCAATAAATGCAGGAATGTCCAAGATTGTGAGAATGACACAGTCTAGGATAAAGTTCATGGGTTTGTTATGAGTCATACTCATCTCAACAACACCTAGCAACACAAAAGGTCCTGGTCTAGGCAGCCACACTGGAGAATCCTATCAAACATTCAGAGAGGAATTACCACCAAATCTATGTAAATTATATATATATATATATATATAT
>NW_006399861.1:6741371-6757790 GCF_000299155.1 Elephantulus edwardii
AAAAAGCAGGAACATATTGCCATAGTTGTAAGACGTGAGTGAGAACTTAAGAAAAGAGAGGATAAATAATATATACTGCATTGAAACAGATGAGGGAGGAACTGTTTTAAAGGAATGTAGGATTAGGTATTATTTTCGTGACAAGATTACAGAAAAAGAAATGCATAGTAAAGTGGACTATGGACTTGGGTGAGATTGTATCACAATGAATTTTTTTCTTCTTTTCAAAGTGAAAAATGAATAGGGGAGGGGTGGGTAGAGAGTAAAATGTGCAACAATGAATGAATGGGGAAAAATTAAATGGAAAGGATATGCTGTATAGAATAAAAAAAAATGTTCAAGGGGTATATCCGCACTTACACACATACACACACACACACACAAGAATAACAGAAGGGGGGAAGGCAAGAACCATCCCAGACTTACTCTATGAAACAAGCATAACCCTAATAACAAAACCACACAAAGATAGCACCAAAAAAGAAAACTCTAGACCAATATCCCTCATGAATGTAGATGCAAAAATAAGTTATCATGACCAACTGGCAGTCATAACAGGTGTGCAAAGATGACACAACATAAGAAAAACAATCAATATCATTAATCACATTAACAAAGCAAAGAACAAGAACCACTTGATCCTATCAATTGAAGCAGAAAGGCTTTTGACAAAATGGAACATCTTTTGCTGATTAAAACATTCAACAAAAGGAGTATAGAAGGGAATTTTCTCATCATAGTGACAAGTATATGTGCAAAATCAAGGGCCAAAGTCATTCTCAATGTAGAAAGTGTAAAGGCATCTCTTGTGTGTAAGGAACCAGGTAAGAATGCCCATGAACACCACTCCTACTTGATATTATATTGAAAGTACTTGCTAGGGATATAAGACAAGAGAAGAAAGTAGAGGCACTCAAATTGGCTAAGAGGTGGCAAAACTACTGCTACGTACACGTGTTATGATAGTATACATCGAAAACCCCAGAGACTCACCACAGAAACTCTTAGAACCAGCAGAAAAAGATCAACATACAAAAAATCAGAATTATTTCTATACAAAAACAAATAAATCAAGAAAAAGGAATGAGAAAAGCAATACTATTTACAGTGTAGTTGTTGTTGTTAAGGTTGTTAAATTGTAGACGACTCATAGTGACCCTATGAATCAAAGTCCTGAACACATATAACTTTCATAATTTCTCTAAGTTCATAGTTTCCGGAGGCAAGCTATTTTGGAAGTGAATGCTACTCCTGCTTCTAAGCCTGTTTTAATTTGAGAGGTTCACCAAACTCAAGGAACTCAGATCTGAGACACAAACACCAGTATGTAAATTTGTTTGTATCAATGTTATTCATGTTACCAAGTAAGTGGAAAAAACCCAAATGCCCATCAACAAAAATTTGGACAGGAAAACTGCTGTAGTCACACAATGGAATACTATACAACACTAAAAAACAATGAAGTACTCATAAAATACAACACAACATGGAAGTGTCTAAAGAGCATTATGTTTAGGGAACAAAGAATTATGTCAGTCACAAAGGATAAATGCTATATAAGATCATTAATGTGATGATAGGAGGATAGAAGTTGTTGCTGTTGTTATGTGCCATCAAGTTGCTTGCGACTCACAGTGACACTATGAACAACAGCCTTAAACTCTGCTCTGTCCTGTGCCAATCGCACTGTCTCCGAGACACCCATTCCAATTACCCCAGTCACTGAATCAATCCACATCATAGAGGGCCTTCCCCTTCTCGGCTATCCCTCCACCCTACCAAGCATGATGTCCCTCTCCAAGGACCGGTCTCTCCTTACAACATGTCCAAAATATGTTAGATGGAGCCTCAGCATCCTTGTCTCCAAGGATCAGCCTGGTTTAACCCTCTCCAGGATGAATCTGTTTGTTTTCTTGGCAGTCCAGGGTACATTCAACACTCTTCCCCAGCAGCACAGCTCAAAGGCATCAATTCTCCTTCTATCCTCCTGAGTTATTGTCCAACTCTCTGATGCATAGCAAGTGATTGCAAAGACAATGACCTGTATCAGATGCACCTTAGTCTCCAGAGAGACACCATTGCTCTTCAGTACTTTGGAGAGGTCCCTAACAGCAGACTTTCCCATGGCAATATGTCTTTTAATTTCCTGACTGCTGGTGCCAAGAGTGTTGTTGACTGTGGATCCAAGCAAACTAAAGCTATGAACAATCTCAATCTCTTCACCATCCATCCTGATGCTTCCAATTGGTCCAGTGGTGGGAATCCTTGCCTTCTTGACATTGAGCTTCAATCCATATTGTAGGCTGCAGTCCTTGACCCTCTGTAGCAAGCACTTCAGGTGCTCCTCAGTTTCAGCAAACAGGGTTGTGTTGTCTGCATAATGAAGATTGTTAATAGATCTTCCAACAATCTTGACCCTACATTTGTCCTTATAGAGCCCAGACTCCAGGATGATCTGTTCTGCATACAGGTTGAAAAGGTATGGAGACAGGACACATCCCTGGTGTACACCCTTCCCAATTTTGAACCATGCAGTCTTTCCTTGCTTTGTTCTGAAGACTGCCTCTTGGTCTAAGTATAGGTTTCACATTAGCACCATCAAATGCTCTGGGATTCCCATTCTCTCATTGTCAGCCACGGTTTGTTATGATCCACACAGTCAAACACCTTTGCATAGTCACTGAAACACAGATATACATTTCTCTGGTATTTCCTGCTTTCAATTAAGTTCTATCTAACACTAGCTACAATATCCCTAGTTCCACGACCCCTTCTAAACCCAGCTTGGACTTCTGGCAGGTCTCTGCTGATGTGGTGTTCCGGACAGACAAAGAATACGATAAGGACCAACACAAGGGAAGGTCAACCTGGGAAGAACAGATATAAAAACATTATGACTACTGCAATTAAAAAAAAAAGGAATAAGAGATACAGAATTGTTTAAATGAGACAGAGGTGAAGGCATGTGGAAGAAGGAGAAGACTCTTCTCTAACACCACAGCTCAAAGGCATCAATTCTTCTTCTATATTCTTCCATCATCCTTAGTCATTGCCCAGCTACCTGTTGCATAGCAAGTAATTGTGAATGGCCTGAATCAGGTGCACTATTGTCTCTAGACAGACATCATTGCTTCTCAGTACTCTGGAAAGGTCCTTGACAGATTTTTGAGGTAGAAAACCCTAAACCTTAAACCCTGCTCTATTCTGTGCCAATATCATGGTTTAAATACATCTACTGCCATTACCCCAGTCACCAAATCAATTTATCTCATCAAGCGTCTTCCTTTCATACGCTGTTCCTCCACTCTCTCAAGCATGATGTTCTTCTGGTCCCTCCATGCTACAAGTCCAAAGTCATGACAAAACTTCAGAATCCTTGTCTCCAAGGAGCAGCCTAGTTTTACTCTCTCCAGGACAAACCTGTTTGTTCTCTTAGAAATCCATTGTTGTTGTTGTTTGTTGTTATGTGCCGTCGAGTCGCCTGCGACTCATAGCGACCCTATGTACAACAGCCCTAAACTCCACTCTGTCCTGTGCCAATAGCACTGTCTCCGACACTCCCATCCCAATTATCCCAGTCACTGAATCAATCCACCTCATAGAGGGCCTTCCTCTCTTGCGCCGTCCCTCCACCCTCCCAAGCATGATGTCCCTCTCTAAGGACCCGTCTCTCCTCACAACATGTCCAAAGTATGTTAGACGGAGCCTCAGAATCCTTGCCTCCAAGGAGCCACCCGGTTTAACCCTTTTCAGGACGAATCCGTTTGTTTTCCTAGCAGTCCATGGTATTCTCAAAACTCTTCTCCAGCACCACAGCTCAAAGGCATAAATTCTCCTTCTATCCTCCCTGGTCATTGTCCAACTCTCTGATGCATAACAAGTGATTGCGAAGACCATGGCCTGTATCAGACGCACCTTAGTCTCCAAAGAGACACCATTGCTCTTCAGTACTTTGCAGAGGTCCCTAACAGCAGACTTTCCCATGGCAATGTGCCTTTTAATTTCCTGGCTGCTGGTGCCAAGACTGTTGACTATGGAGCCAAGCAAACTAAAGCTGTGTACAATCTCAACCTCTTCACCATCCATCCTGATGCTGCCAATTGTCCAGTGGTGAGAATCTTTGTCTTCTTGACATTGAGCCTCGATCCATATTGTAGGCTGCTGTCCTTGACGTTCTGCAGCAGTCCCTTCAGGTCCTCTTCAGTTTCAGCAAGCAGGGTTGTGTCATCCGCATAACGCAGATTGTTGATAAATCGTCCACCAATCTTGACCCCACATTTCTCCTCATAGAGCCCAGCCTCCCGGATAATCTGTTCTGCATATCGGTTGAAAAGGTATGGAGATAGGATGCATCCCCGGCGTACACCCTTCCCAATTTTGAACCATGCAGTGTTCTCTTGCTCTGTTCTGATGACTGCCTCCTGGTCCAAGTATAAGTTTCACATTAGAACGATCAAGTGTTCTGGGATTCCCATTCTTCTCAGAGTCAACCATAGTTTGTTTAGTATAGTATATTCAATATTCTTCTCCAACACCACAGATCAAAGACATCAATTGTCCTTCTATCATCCTTAGTCATTGTCCTGCTCTCTGATGCATGTTATAGTAGATCCCCTAAGAACAATGGGTCTGAACCCTGCCCTAACCTGTGCCATTCTTACTGTCTCTCATATACTTGAGCCTATTGTTACAATCTCTGTGTCATTCTACTTCCTTGGGGTTCTTCCTTTCTTTTGCTGACGCTCCATATTTGCAAGAATTATGTTCTTTTCCAAGGACTGGCCCCTCATAATAGCATGCCCAGAATATGTGAGATGAACTTCACCATCCTTGTCACCAAGGAACATTCTGATTGCACCTTCTTTGAGAAACATGTGTTTGTTCTTTTGACAGTCCATAGGCTATTCAGTACTTTCCTCCAACACTACAATTCAAAAACATAGATTCTTCTTCTGTCTTCATAATTCATTATCCAGCTCTCAGTTTAACATTATTGCTCTTTAGGATTTTGGAGAGATTCCTGACAACATATTTCATTAATGCTGTAAGTCTCCTTATCTCCTGACTGCTAGTGCCAACAGTGTTGATTGTGGATCCAAGTTAGATGACATAGTTGACAGTTTCAATCTTTTCTCCATCTATCATGATGTTGCCTTTTGGCCAAGTGGTGAGTTTTGTTTCTTGAAGTTGAGATGTATTTTTTTTGCCTGTAAGATCATATAGTTTTATATTTAATTCATACATCACTTTACAGATGATGAAATGGAAATATGGAGAGTTTATCATAATTGGCACATCATGAATTTAGGAAGTGGCACAGTTCAATTTAAAACTAAATTTTGGTGTGGGTTTCTTTTTTTTTTTTCAAACTTCAAAGCTTCTTTGCTTTACCACAAATTTGTATCACCATCATTACTTTAATCCTTATAATTGTCAGTGAATTTCTTTAACACCTCCAAATCATGACTAGAATTCCCAAAGAGTTGCTTAAAAACCACTAATAAATGACAAACTGCTTTAATTCAACTGAATTAATGAATACATACAATGTGATGAAATACAGGACACCAGATATGGTTGTAAAATTTAATTATTGATTTCCCACTAAGTGCACTTATGTGTGGAATTAGAAGGCTATCTTAAGTTAAATAAAATCCCCAAGCAGAACTGAGAAAGATTTGTAGAATTAAAGTGCATTAATAGCTCCAACATTCTTGTTTAATAAAGTATGAACCATGGTTTAAAAGGCAAAAGAAATGCTCTAAAATTTACATTGAAAATACTGAAAAATGAAAAAATAAATGTATAGGAAATTAAAGTCAAAGGAAAACAATGAGTGTCATATCTAGTCTCTAACGTATTTTTAAGATGATTCTAATTCTAAAAATGTTTCCTCCCCAGGCTCTTTTGAGTTCTTTATCCCTAGGCTTTATTTGGAATCCAAACATTGTAACAAAGAGAAATTTTTGATGAAGTCAGCAATTTAGAAAACAAAGTAAATGTTATTGCATAGATGGCCTGGCTTATTTCACAGGGAACTGGGTGAATAGAGAATGAAAACTTTCATTTCTTCACTTTTGTAGACAGAAAGATGCACCATAGAAAAGTATGTCAGCTGGATTTTTTTTTTGTCTTATATTCATTTTATAGTCTCTTTTTACAGCAGTTTTTGAAGTTGATCCTATCTGCATCTTTTGGACATAATTAAATTATACTTACTATTAATTAAAATAATGTTATTTTGGTGTTTACCTACCTGCTGCATGTTGGCCAGTTTTGTATCTTTCACAACCTTGTGACTTTCATGAAGATTGCATTGCTATTGAGATTGCAGAGTTAATGTACTTTGTGTGGCTATGCCATATAAACAAGCTGATACCCATATGCAGAAGTAATTTCAAAACATATGACAATTAACGCAACCCAAAGACACCAATTCACTAAACAGAAAAGACAATGAAACAATATCCTGAGACTATGAACTCTTTAGGTGCTAGTTGGAAGGAATTTCTCTGGGATCCCAAATGAAGTTTACGTAAATGAAAGTTTTGTGCAAAGCATATTTTGCACATGGTCCAATAAGAAACATATCTACACTTGTATATGCTGGTGTGTATCAGTCCTCAAGGTAAATATATACGTGTACATGACATATGCATTTCCCAAAAAATACTTGATATGGCAATTTAAATGTCTGATTCTTTTCAATAGTAACCTTTATAAAGGAAGTCTTATACAGATGTAAAATCTTATTTTAATTAGTCACACACCAGAATTCTTCAATGAGCCAGGCTGACAAATGAGAAGTTTATCCAAAAGGATTTTAAAAGCTAATAGAACCTTTAGAAAGTTTTGATGTGGCTCATACTGGGGAGGGGCTTTTTTGAACTACAAGAAATAAATGAGGAAAAAAACCCCAAAACTATTGATGTTCTTTTCATCTTTGTTATAATTGATTCTACCTGTGCATCATTTGGGGTTTAGTTTCCTACACATATTTGTAATATGGGTTTCATTTCCATAAAATGGGAACATAATAAATATAGGGTTGACTAACGATTGTTTTATGTGACTGCCAATCTGCCAAGTAGCATTCTTAATTATTGCCAGGAAACTAGGCATTTTCCAAACATATGTTTTAGATTTAAGACTAATATGTCATGTCAGCCCTCTCTACTGGACTGATGGGAGCCCAGTGGGACTTCAGAGTGTCTGCTTTGGTGGGTGAATTTTGGGGGTTAGATAAAAGCCCTAATAGGAGGAGATAGAGGAAAGCATCAAAAGTTTTTGAAAGCAAATTCCACAAAGAAAGACATCAAAGAGATATGTTTTCATTACAAACTGATATTTTTACTGGACAAGGCTGGAGATCGATCTTCCCCTAGAAGCCATGAAATAAAGGAAACCAGACCCTAACCTATATTAATGAACCTAATTGCAAGGCTCTTGTCTTCTCCTTTGAACAACATAAGCAGAAGTTTTCCCTAAAATGAAATATATATATATATATATATATATATATATATATATATATATATGGCTTTTTCATTAGCCTGTGAAAAACTGGTATTTTCCATCAAAGAATTTGTTCCATTTCTTGGAAAAAGGAAATTGAAAATCAAAAAGATCTGATCCAAATAAGCGATATTTCTGAATATTCCTCTTAACAATGTTTTAAAGTCTATGGAAATACCATTAGGTCACTATAGTTTACTCATCCATCACATGCTCTACTTATGACCTTGGTCTTAGCGGAAGAACTGAAGTGACTGTTAGGATGCACATGTAAGCATGAAACAATTACTATTTCTGTGAAAGTCTATCTAGTTATGATTTCTTGTTTCTTAGAAAAATATATGATACTACCAATTCTACCTTTGCATATTCAAAAGTTATTTTCAATAAAGTTTTTAAAGTGTGGTACTGTTTCTCTTATTCTGTCAGTTAGTTGAGTATTCTTGTTAGATTTGTTGCTGTAGTTATGTACTATCAAGTATAAAGCGACCCATAGTTGACTCTCCAGAGGATTTTCAGATGCAGTAAATTGCATGGGAGGAGATTGCCTATCTTTCTCCCTCAGAGCAGCTGGTGAATTAAAACTGCTTGCATTTTGGTTGGCAGCACAGATCCTTACCACTAGACCACCAGATTTAACAATGATTATGCAATCTTTTTACTCTTAATTGTTTTTTGAACATGGGTATTTTAATTGTTTCAGAGACATTTTCATGCATGTTTGTTTCAATTTAATTTATAATAAAATTATATTTTAGCAACAATATTTGTTGCTGTTATTGTTGTGTGCCATCGAGTCGCTTGCAACTCATAGCAACCCTATGTACAAGAGCTCTAAACGCTGCTCTATTCTGTGCCAACCTAGCTACTCAAATGCACTTATTCCCACCACTCCAGTAACAGAATTGATCCATCTCATCGAAGGTCTTCCTAATTGATCCATCTCATTGAAGGTCTTCCTCTCCTGTGCCATCCCTCCACTCTCCCAAACATGATGTCCCTCTCCAAGGACCAGTTCCTCCTTGCAACATGCCCAGTGTATGTTAGATCAAGCTTCAGAATCCTTGATTCCAAGGAGCATTCCAGATTCACCTTCTCCAGGACAAACCTGTTTGTTCTCCTAGCAGTCCATGGTACATTCAACACTCGTCTCCAGCACCACAGCTCAAAAACATCAATTCTCTTTCTATCATCCCTATTCACTGTCCAACTCTCTGATGCATAGCACGTAATTGCGAAGACTATAGCGTGGGTCAGCCTCACCTTAGTCTCCAGCCTGACATCATTGCTCTTCAGTACACTTGAGATGTCCCTCACAGCTGACTTTCCCAATGCAATTTGTCTCTTGATTTCTTGGCTGCTCTCGCCAAGAGTGTTGGCTGTGGAGCCAAGTAAACTAAAACTGTTAACTATCTCAATTTCTTCACCATTCATACTGATGCTGCCAGTTGGCCCAGTGGTGAGAATCTTTGTATTCTTGATGTTGAGCTTCAATCCATAGAGGAAGCTACAATCCTTGACCTTCTGTAGCAAACACTTCAGATCCTCCTGAGTTTCAGCAAGCAGGGCTGTGTCATCTGCATAACGCAGGTTGTTGATGACTCTTCCGTCAATCCTGCTGCTATATTTCTCCTCGTACAGCCCAGCGTCTTGGATGATCTGTTCTGCATACAGATTGAAAAGGTATGGAGACAGAATACATCCCTGGTGGACCCCCTTCTTGATTTTGAACCATGTAGTGTCTCCTTGCTCTGTTCTGACAACCTCCTCTTGGTCCAAGTATAGGTTTCACATTAGCACAATCAAATGTTCTGGGATTCCTGTTCTTCTCAGAGTCAGCCACACAGTCAAAAGCCTTTGCATAGTCAATGAAGCACAGATAGACATTCTTTTGGTATTCCCTGCGGCCCTCAGGCCAAGAAACTTTGCATCAGCACCTGGCTTCACATCGAAGACAAGCTTATTAGCCCATAAGAAGGCAAACCTGGAGTGGAAGTTTAAGAACAAGGACTTTTTCTGAGATTCTTCCAGAAAAATAAGTTGTGCATTATAGCTATACTTAACAATTTTAAATTGAAGTCATATCGCCTGCATCATAACATACTGACAGCAGCACGATATATTCAAAATCACAGGTATATTGATGGCTTGAGACTTAGGACATCACATCAGGGTTGTTCAATGGGAGACAGGTGTTGAATCCTGTAGGCAAAATTAGGAAGCGATGGTAGTAGAGTAAGGAAAGGGTGGATAAAAAAGAAAACAAAATAAAAAAACTAAAACCAACAACAACATGTAGCGGGGGTGGGCAGCAACATTGAATCCACTGTTTATTTTTATAACTGGGCAAATGACTTTCATCTGCTGTTTCTGTGGACTGCTTGTCTGTCAGATAATATTATATATATTTAAAGATTAAGATAGACTAGGGAAAAGGATTGGCCATCCACTTCTGAAATGACAGGCCTTCAAAAACCCTATGTACCTTCCACAATAATATTTAGTATTTTTATTAATTGTGACTGTGGAACTCCGTGTCAGAGATTGTGAGAATGGCATATGACAGAAAAGGTTCAGATCTGTTGTTGATGTGGTTGCTATGTGTCATGCTTGACTCCATAGCATCTAACAACAACAAAGGAATGATAAGTTAAAAACCTATGCTCCCTCATCTTTTGCTTTGAATTATTTTATCAATTTGCATCTCCTTTCAACATTCTTTGCTACTTTGTGTTTTGTTATTGTTGTTATGCGCCGTTGAGTCACTTACAAATCATAGTGACCCTTTATACAACAGCCCTAAAATCTGCTCTGTCCTGTGCCAATCTCACTGCCTCTGACACTCCCATCCCAATTACCCCAGTCACTGAATCAATCCACATCATGGAGGGTCTTCCCCTCCTGCGCTTTCCCTCCACCCTCCCAAGCAAGATGCCCCTCTCTAAGAACCGGTCCCTCCTTACAACAAAGTATGTTAGATGAAGCCTCAGAATCCTTACCTCCAAGGAGCAGCCCGGCTTAATCCTTTCTAGGATTAATCTATTTGTTTTCCTAGCAGTCCATGGTATCTTCAAATGCTCTTCTCCAGCACCACAGCTCAAAGGCATCAATTCTCCTTCTACCCTCCTTAGTCATTGTCCAACTCTCTGATACATAACAAGTGATAGCAAAGACCATGGCCTGTATCAGATGCACCTTAGTCTCCAGAGAGACACCATTGCTCTTCAGTACTTTGGAGAGGTCCTTAACAACAGACTTTGCCACCACAATGCGTCTTTTAATTTCCTGGCTGCTGGTGCTAAGAATGTTGACTGTGGAGCCAAGCAAACTAAAGCTGTGAACAATCTCAATCTCTTCACCATCCATCCTGATGCTGCCAATTGGTCCAGTGGTGAGAATCTTTGTCTTCTTTGTGTTTTACTGTAGTAAAAATACATACAGTATGAGATACAACTTCACTTTCAAGCCTATACCAAAAGGACTTGAGAGCAGGAGCATATGAGATGACAATGTTCGATGACAATGTTATGACAATATTCGTTTGCAGCATTTCCGCAATACCTAAAAGGTGACAACAATGTAAATGTTCATCAACAAAAGGAATGAACAAAATTTGATATATACATATTCTAAATTATTACTTTACCATAAAGGGAAACAAGGAACTAAAAACAACTCATTGCCCTCGAGTTGGAACTGCCTCATAGCTTGGTTTCAGAAGCTAAAAATGACATAGAGCTTGTCCGTCTTCCACAGCCTATTAGAACCACCTGTCTTTGAGTTAGCAGCACATATCTTTAACCATTAGGCCAGAAGAGCTTCATTTCAAAGAGAAACAAAGTCCTGGCATGAACCTTTAAAAACATTATGCTGGGCAGCCATCGAAGTACAGCATTTTTGGCTGTGTGCTATCCCATGGGTGTGGGCCTCAACAAGGGCCACAAAGCAACCAAGAACGTGAGCAAAGAGAGGCAAAGCCACCCTGGGAACCACACCAAGCACACCAAGACACCAAATTCCTGTGGGAGCTGATCCAAGAGGTGTGTGGTATCATGCCCCACAAGATGGAGTTGAGCCATGGAGCTGCTCAAGGTCTCCAAGGACAAGTGGTCCTTCTAGCTCATCAATTAAAGAGTGAGGGCACACATCCGTTCCAAGAGGAAATGGGAAGAACTCAGTAATGTTCTGGCAGCCATGAGGAAGGCAAGGCAGCAGCAGGAAGGACTGAGTGTGCCCCTCTGTCCCTTAAAGCCCTCATCCAACGGAAGTAATAAATAGTAAAAAACAGACAAAAACAAACAAAAAGCACATTAAACTGACTAAAGTAAGTCAGTCACTGAAAGACAAATATTATATGACCTTACTTCTTTGAAATATCTAGAATTAATAAAAACCAAAGTTTATTCATATCATTGCACATGGGAGAGAGAAGGAAACAGGAAGTTACTGATTAGCAGGGCACTGAGCTTTTGCTACAAGAGATGAATGACATTTATAAATAGATGTTGTTGTTAAGTGCCATCGAGTTGTAGGCGACTTATAGCAACCCTATGAAGGAAAGTCCTCGACACCTGCGTGACTTTCATCCTTTCTCCAGGTTCATAGGGTTTCTGAAGGCAAGATATTATGGAAGTGGGTGTCACTCCTGCTTCCAAGCTTATTTTAATCGGGGAGAGCCACAAAACACTGCCCGACATGGGTACCCATTAGTGCATTTGCCACATCAGTGTCACAGTGTTCAACTTCACAGCGACTACAAGTTACCTCTATATGGCAAGTGGACACACCAGGGCTATACGACCTAGAAGAATGTTTGAACAAAAACAATGAAAAACATGCCCAAGGGCCACAGTATTTTACCATTCTGGCACACCCAAATGCTGGCAACCTCTGGGCCAGAGACCCCCAGTTCATCTGGCAAGTCTACTCTCCCGACACCCACTTGTGCTGAAAAGAAATCCACAGCGCCCAAGCGGTCTATCCTGGCCTCTCTTCCAAAAGCCAGAGGCTCCTCCAGCTGACACTAAAACTCCCAAGATTACTCATGAAAAATTTGGAAATAGTCATGTACAACATGATGAACAGAATTGTATCATTGAACTGTGCATGAAAAAGATGTTGAAATCAAACTTAAGTTTTTAAGGATGTGAATAAGAATAGCAGTAACTTCCTAGGAAAAATTATAATTCATGCAAAGAAATTGGCATAGTGTCTGATACATGAAAAGCCTTCAACAACATGGCTTTGATGGTTCTGATGGGGGCTAATACTTGCAAAGCCATTTAAATGTTATCCACATGGCATTAACACTGCTCCCTAAGATCAGTGACTGGAAACCTTGAAGAGTGTTCCAGTTAAAAAAATAATTGTGTGAAATCATAGAAATCTCTTTCACCAGATATATTTCCCTCCATATTTGTGAATTTTTTTACCCATGATGGCCTATAGATATGAGCTAAATTACAGTCATTAAACTCCAAAATGCAACATTCCTTCAGCCCCAGAATAGCATAAAGATATGAAGCCTTTTCAGAGGACTTGGCTGAGTGTCAGAAAGTCTTTCTCATTGTCTTTGAACTCTTCTTGTCCAAAAGCTGTAAGTAGCTGGGGTCTGCATTGATCATCTGGATTACATCATTTTACATTTGTTTGTATTTGTGTGCTTTGTAGTATGCATTCTTTTCATCATGGAAGGGATAAATTCTACTGAAAATTTACTATTTAAATTATACTAGCAACGTTAAACTCTCAATGTTTCCAATACATTCATCTTTGTAGTTATTGTAAATTCATTTATCCATTTTCATTTCTTTCTGCCCTGTTAATTCTCATATTTTTTCCTGTAATATCTGCTTCACTCAGATCTCTTTCCTTTCAGCAGCCTTTAATACTGCCTCAGGTACAAAGCGTCAATCCCTTTTGATAGCAATCTATACTTAATTCAGATAACACCTTGTATTGATTGGGAGTATTTTATCTATGCTTTGCATATGCCCAAGTAGACAGCAAGTTGCTTGACAACAAGACTACATTATCTTTGTATTCTCCATAGTACAATGACTTGTGCAATAATCTGTTCTCAGTAAATGTTCATAGATATCTGAGGTTATTAAAGTGTTAGGTAATTATTGATAGCAAAATATTAACAACAATATTATTTCTATCATGTTAGGAAAGTAAAAATAAAAGGGCACTTTTTTCTAAATAATGTAGACATATCTTCTGCAGAAAAAGGAATGTGTGTGTGCTCATAATTTGTTCTGCTAAGAATGATAGCAGACCAGTTACAAAAAGTACAGTGCCAACAGTATCTCAAATCTTTGATTTACTGTGTAACTCCATGATTTCTGACATGAACAGTCCTTAGATTCAGATCCATCAAGGAATGACTCATGTGACTGTAGATGAGGCTAGCTGATGTGGTAGAGACTGATAAGCATTTTAGATTATTGGTTGCAGTGCTGTTGGAAAGCTAGCATCCCCAAAAGATAGCTAGCTTTTAGCTCTCATGAGCTTATGTAAGCGTCTAGTAGGGTGAGAGACAAGCCCCACCCTAATACTATATCCTTAATACAATGAGTACTTCAGCACAAAATAAATAATCAATGGCTATGAAAGACATTTTGAAAAATACATCTATGGCATTACAGACAACTCTCTGGCATTTCTAGTCATGAGTCTTCGTATTTGAAGAATTAATTCTCCCTTGCAATCATAATAAGGACTACACTCATGAAAGCACGCAAACCAGCCACTTTATGCCTTATGTGTTAATCTCTCCCCCTCATTGTAGATAGCCAATTTCTGATTTACCTTTCTTTATAAAGTCAGTCCTTGGAGCAGGATATCATGCTTGGAAACGTGGAGGGACAGCACAAGAGAGGAAGACCCTGGATGAGATGGATTGACTCAGCAACTGGAGTTATGGGGGTAGGTGTTATCAGAGACAATGAAATTGGCTCAAGATAGAGTCCAATTTTTAGCTGTTATACATAGGATCACTATGAGTCAAAGCTGACTTGGTGGCACATAACAACAACAGTAAGTCAGTTCTCTGAAGAAACAAGCATGTTCCTTTCTTGAAGAATCTTCTGTTCCAGTTGTTTTTGTTGTCGTTATGTGCCGTCGAGTTGTTTGCGACTCATAGCGACCCTATGCACAACAGCCCTAAACCCTGCTCTATCCTGTGCCAATATCATTGCCTCTGACACACCCATCCCGATTATCCCAGTCACTGAGTCAATCCACCTCATAGAGGGTCTTCCCCTCCTGCGCTGTCCCTCCACTCTGCCCAGCATGATGTCCCTCTCCAAAGACCTGTCTCTCCTCACAACATGTCCAAAGTATGTCAGGCGAAGCTCCAGAATCCTTGCCTCCAAGGAGCAGCCTGGTTTAACCCTCTCTAAGATAAATCTATTTGTTTTCTTGGCAGTCCATGGTACATTCAGTACTCTTCCCCAGCACCACAGCTCAAAGGCGTCAATTCTCCTTCTATCCTCCCTAGTCATTGTCCAACTCTCTGATGCATAACGAATGATTGCAAAAACCATGGCCTGTATCAGGTTCACCTTAGTCTTCAGAGAGACACCGTTGCTCTTGAGTACTTTAGAGATGTCCCTAACCGCAGACTTACCCATCGCAATACGTTTTTTGATTTCCTGGCTACTGGTGCCAAGAGTGTTGACCGTGGAGCCAAGCAAACTGAAGCTGTGAACAATCTCAGTCTCCTCACTATCCATCCTGATGCTACCGATTGGTCCAGTGGTGAGAATTTTTGTCTTCTGGACATTGAGCCTCAGTCCATATTGAAGGCTGCAGTCCTTGACCCTCTACAGTAAGTGCGTGAGGTCCTCCTCAGTTTCAGCAAGCAGGGTTGTGTCATCTGCATAACGCAGATTGTTGATAGATCGTCCACCAATCCTAACGTCACGCTTCTCCTCATAGAGCCCAGCCTCTCGGATAATCTGCTCTGTATACAGGTTGAAAAGGTATGAAGATAGGACACATCCCTGGCGTACACCCTTCCCAATTTTGAACCATGCAGTGTTGCCCTGCTCTGTTATGACTACTGCCTCTTGGTCCAAGTACAGGTTTCACATTAGCACGATTAAATGTTCTGGCATCCCCATTCTTCTCAGAGTCAGCCACAGTTTGTTATGATCCACGCAGTCAAATGCCTTTGCATAATCAATGAAACACAGATAGACATTCTTCTGGAACATTTAAAATCTGCATCCATAGGCAAGGTCCACAAGCAAGCCAGCAGGCTGCAGCAATCAACATTAGTTCACAGCATGAAGCATCTTCTCTTCATCTGCTTGGATTCTGATTAACTTATCCCCAGGCTTCACTGGCTAGGACTGAATGGGCATCAGCTGCAAACTCAGGAGTCCATACATCTTCCTGTGTTTCAGACCAACTGTTTTCTTCACTCACTCTTAGCCTCGACTTGGGTCCAAGTTGACAAGATGGGGTCCTCATGACTTTCTGATAATCAAGCCAGTAACATTTTTGTGTCATGCATTTGTGCATGTTGTTGTTGTTATGTGCCGTCGAGTTGCGACTCATAGCGACCCTATGTATAACAGTCCTAAACCCTGCTCTGTCCTGTGTCAATCACACTGCCTCTGACACACTCATCCCGATTACCCAAGTCACTAAATCAATCCACCTCATAGAGGTTCTTCCCCTCCTGCACTGTCCCTCCACCCTCCCAAGAATGATGTCCCTCTCCAAGGACCTGTCCCTCCTTGCAACATGTCCAAAGTATGTAAGACAGAGAGCCTCAGAATCCTTGCCTCCAAGGAGCAGCCTGGTTTAACCTTCTCCAGGATGAATCTGTTTGTTTTCTTGGCAGTCCATGGTACATTCAACACTCTTCTCCAGCACCACAGCTCAAAGGCA
>NW_006399861.1:6758144-6762937 GCF_000299155.1 Elephantulus edwardii
GCAGCAAGTGCATGAGGTCCTCCTCAGTTTCAGCAAGCAGGGTTGTGTCATCTGCATAACATAGATTGTTAGTAGATGTTCCACCAATCCTGATGCCACAATTCTCCTCATAGAGCCCAGCCTCTTGGATAATCTGTTCTGAATACAGGTTGAAAAGATATGGAGACTGGATACATCACTGGCGTACACCCTTCCCAATTTTGAACCATGCAGTGTTACCCTGCTCTGTTCTGACAATTGCCTCTTGGTCCAAGTATAGGTTTCACATTAGGACAATCAAATGTTCTGGGATTCCCATTCTTCTCAGAGTCATTCACAGTTTGTTATGATCCACACAGTCAAATATCTTTGCATAATCAATGAAACACAGACAGACATTTTTCTGGTATTCCCTGCTTTCAGCTAAGGTCCATCTAACATCAGCTATAATATCCCTAGTACCACAACCCCTTCTAAACACAGCCTGGACTTCTGGCAATTCTCTACTGATGTGCTGCTCCAGTCATTTTTTTATAATCTTCAGTAGAATCTTGCTTGCATGTGAAATCAATGATATTGTTCTGTAGTTTCCACACTCTGTTGGGTCACCCTTCTTTGGAATGGGAACAAATATAGATCTCTTCCAGTCAGTTGGCCAAGTGGTTGTTCTCCAGATTTCTTGGCACAGCTTGATGAGCACATCCAGGTGCATACACATCTGTACATTCTAGGTCAACTGTATTGTTGAGAAATCCCAAAATGACGGCTGCCTCCATTTCTGGGAATTCCAAAGCACCTAATTTTGCTTGCCAATACCTGGATCACACCTTTGAGGAGACTTCTGCTCTAGTAAAAGGTTCAAGGACACCCGCTCTTTGGGGGGAAAGAGCAGTAATACATATCAAACACCACCACAAAAAAAGCCACAAGCCCAAAAACTTCCCTTAACCTATCTATCAGGACAACCATCCAGATGCAGGAAAAAAGCCAAATTCCCAGAGTGGAATCCCCAGACCCCTGCCACCAGTCCTAAGCCCTCCCCTGGGGTTTTAAAGCCACACCTTTGAGCAGACTTCTACTCTAGGCAAAGACTCAAGGACACCCGCTCTTGGGAGGAAAAGAGTGGTAATACACATCAAACATGACTCTCCAAAAACACAAGGTTGTCTTGTCAAATAAAATAATGGTTACCAATTATGTACAGTATTTGGATGAGCTTTCAGATAGATTTATGCTGGAAAGCAGGAGTGGCATCTACTTCCTAAACTAGGTGCCTCTGGAGACTCTGCAAACTCTCTAAATTCTACAGACTCTAAATTCTATAAATATACAGAAATGACAATACTTTTAGAACAGAGTTCTGTATAGATATGATGTTAGGTATAGAACAGACTTCAAGTCTTTTGTGCAAGGATCACTATGAATCTTATTCAACTTGATGACACTTAACCACTGCTAAATGAGACTAATGCTGTTATATCTGTTCTATCTCTTCCACTATGTAAATCACTCTTTTGTCAATGTACAGTATGAAGTAACCTGGGTTGCTGTGATGCTGAAACTTGTAACATTGAGATATCAAATACCATAATGTTTTCCCAATGTGGACAGTGTTTGGTGGAGCTCCTAGTTGTAAAACAGCTTTGGAAGCAGGAGTGGCATTCACTTCCTAAACCACATGTCTCTTGAAACTCTATGAACTTGGAGAAATTATGATAGTTATGAAAGATAATAGGTCTTTTGTTCATAGAGTTGCTATGAGTGATGTTCAACTCAGTGACAACAACAACAACATACCTGGACCAGGAGGCTGTTGTGTCAACAGGGTTGGGGAACACTTCATGGTTTAAAATTGAGAAGGGAGTACACCTATTGAATCTATATGTTGAGTAAATTATTTGAGAAACTGGAATCTGTGAAGAGAAGTGTGGCATCAGGATTGGAGGGAGATTCATCAATAATTTGTATTGAAAGCAGGGAATACCAGAAGAATATCTATCTGTGTTTTATTGACTATGCAAAGGCATTTGACTGTATGGATCATAACAAACTGTGGCTGACTATGAGACTCCCAGAGCACTTGATCGTGCTAATGCTAAACATATACTTGGACCAAGAAGCAGTCGTCAGAATAGAGCAAGGAAACACTGCATGGTTCAAAACTGGGAAGGGTGTACACCAGGGATGTGTCCTGTCTCCCTACCTTTTCAACCTATATGCAGAACAGATTATCTGGGAGGCTGGGGTCTGTGAGGAGAAATGTGGGGTCAGGATTGATGGAAGATCTATCAACAATCTGCATTATGCAGATGACACAACCCTGCTTGCTGAAAGTGAGGAGGACCTGAAGTGTTTTTGCTGCAGAGGGTCAAGGACTGCAGCCTTCAATATGGATTGAGGCTCAATGTCAAGAAGACAAAGATTCTCACCACTGGACCAATTGGAAGCACCAGGATGGATAGCGAAGAGATTGAGATTGTTAACTTCAGTCAGCTTGGCTCCAAGGTCAACACTCTTTGCACCAGCAGCCGGGAAATAAAAAAAAAAGTATTGCGATGGGAAATTCTGCTGTTAGGGACCTCTCCAAAGCACTGAAGAGCAATGGTGTCACTTCGGAGACTAAGGTGCATCTGATACAGGCCATGGTCTTTGCAATCACTTGGTATGCATCAGAGAGTTGGACAATGACTGAGGAGGATAGAAGGAGAATTGATGCCTTTGAGCTGTGGTGCTGGAGAAGAGTGTTGAATGTACCATGGACTGCCAAGAAAACAAACAGATTCATCCTGGAGAGGGTTAAACCAGGCTCCTCCTTGGAGGCAAGGATTCTGTGGCTCTGTCTTACATATTTTGGACACGTTGCAAGGAGGGACAGGTCCTTGGAGAGGGACATCATTCTTGGGAGGGTGGAGGGACAGTGCAGGAGGGGAAGACCCTCTATGAGGTGGATTGATTCAGTTACTGGGGTAATCTGGGTGACTGTGTCAGAGGCAGTGCGATTGTCACAGGACAGAGCAGAATTTAGGGCTGTTGTACATAGCATCACTATGAGTCGCAAGCAACTCTACGGTACATAACACCACCACCACCATGAATCGTACTACTTTATGGCACCTAACGACAACTATATTGCTGCATGTCTCCAAAGTATAATATCCATTATTTATTTTTATTGTGTACCGTACATTACTCCATAAAAGAAACATCAGTATCCATCATGTATATCTGAATGAATACATACAATGTAACACATTGTGTCTTAAATCATTAAGTGTATATTAGACTCATTTTTATAATCTCTGACTTTTAGCTGGATAAAGTTATTTCCTTGCCCCGAGTCTCTCTCAAGGTATTAACATAATGTTAGATTTCCCTCACTGCATGGCCCATTTGCTAATTCCTTTACTATTGGCTATTATTTCACTTCACACACACCCCCTTGTCATTGATTTACATCTAACTTTTCCACTTTGGGAAGGGACACAAAGTTCAGCTATTGTGCCAATCCAAATTGCTAGTAGCAATATTAGTCTGGGAAGTGCTTCCCCCTTAGTTAATTCCCATTCATGATGGATGGGTTACATAGGTACAACATCAATGGGCTATCTCAGTCACTAAGCATGGCAGTATTATTGACCATTTACTCTTTTTTGCAAGATAGAGTCAAGGTATAAACCATATTTTGAGACCCTTGGGGATTTTTGCATACAGGTTGAAAGTTATTGTTATAATTGTTTGCTCAGGAATCACTCCTGCTCCTGATATCCATAGCTGCATCCCTGGATCTGGGACTGCAGCATATGGCCAGAAGAAAATAATTTCAGATGATGGGAAGAATCATATAATAGTGCCAGCATATATAGAATAATGGGATATGTTGTATTTAGATGAAGAAGGCAAGCCAGCTTTCAGGTAGTGCTAAGTGGATATACTATAATGGAAAGATTTACGCTGGAGAAATGCTTATTGGAAGCAGAAAAGTAGAGGGCATGAAACTTAGCCTAGGGAACGAGTAAGCCCACCCAATACTCTCAGGCAATTGAAGATATTTACTTTGGAGGCAAGAAGCAATGAGGAGACAGGCTGAGTTGCACTGCTGCAGCACCCTGTGTTCATTCATTTCATGGGCCCAGCTGGCCACATCAAGGGAGTGCACCAAAATGTCTGCTTGCTGATTCTATTCACCTTCTCATCCTGATAGGAAGTTCTTTTGATGGATATTAACATATCTAACTAAAATGTGCCTCCTAAATTCCCAGAGTGCTTTCCACATGATGGTATTCCATGGTTGTCCATGTCCTATAATGGTATTGTTTTAATTGTTTTCCATCATCCATTTGCTTAACCATATGGCTAAACCATTAGGCACTGCCCATGAATCAGTGAAAATCCAAACATATGAACTCTAACTATTGCGCAATTTCTCAGTCACTGCTAAGAAGACAGCATGCAGTAGAGCCCATTATGCTGATTCATTCTTTTTCAACCACCTCAATCACCTTCCTCAACTACTTACTGATTTTTATGGGACAACTTTCCATATCCAATGTTGTCCACATACTCTGTAACTGACATTTGTAAAACAACAAGCCCATTGGTGATCAGAAGAAAATTGTTCTCAACGATTTAGATCCTCCCAGAAGAGCCGTGGATGAGCATTAACATTACTGGTAAGTATATTCATTTTCTCCTGGACACAGAGCCTACTAATTGGTCCTAAAAGCCTTCCGAGGTCCCAACTCTTCTCACTATCTCTTAGTTGTTGGAATGGATGGAAAAAACCTCATAAGCAGTTCCTTACTTCACCTTTACCT